>NW_027364581.1:0-206297 GCF_046119375.1 Phyllobates terribilis
AATATTCTTTATCATGCTAAGAGGAGCAGGAAAAAGCAAAAAATTTCAGAATTGCACCTTGCAATGCGGAGAAATTACTGTTTGTGCATTTACAATATTCATTGATTTTTGCCATTGAAAAACGTCCACAAATGATTGAAGCTACTGACTGAATTAAAGGAGCTGGCATCTCACTCTCTTTGAATCTTCTTTATCATGCTAAGAGGAGCAGGAAAAAGCAAAAAAATTCAGAATTGCACCTTGCAATGCGGAGAAATTACTGTTTGTGCATTTACAATATTCATTGATTTTTGCCATTGAAAAACATCATGTTATTCATATACCAGAAATGATTGAAGCTACTGACTGAATGAAAGGAGCTGGCATCTCACTCTCTTTGAATCTTCTTTATCATGCTAAGAGGAGCAGAAAAAAGCAAAAAATTTCAGAATTGCACCTTGCAATGCGGAGAAATTACTGTTTGTGCATTTACAATATTCATTGATTTTTGCCATTGAAAAACGTCCAGAAATGATTGAAGCTACTGACTGAATGAAAGGAGCTGGCATCTCACTCTCTTTGAATCTTCTTTATCATGCTAAGAGGAGCAGGAAAAAGCAAAAAATTTCAGAATTGCACCTTGCAATGCGGAGAAATTACTGTTTGTGCATTTACAATATTCATTGATTTTTGCCATTGAAAAACATCCAGAAATGATTGAAGCTACCGACTGAATGAAAGGAGCTGGCATCTCACTCTCTTTGAATCTTCTTTATCATGCTAAGAGGAGCAGGAAAAAGCAAAAAATTTCAGAATTGCACCTTGCAATGCGGAGAAATTACTGTTTGTGCATTTACAATATTCATTGATTTTTGCCATTGAAAAACATCATGTTATTCATATTCCAGAAATGTTTGAAGCTACTGACTGAATGAAAGGAGCTGGCATCTCACTCTCTTTGAATCTTCTTTATCATGCTAAGAGGAGCAGGAAAAAGCAAAAAATTTCAGAATTGCACCTTGCAATGCGGAGAAATTACTGTTTGTGCATTTACAATATTCATTGATTTTTGCCATTGAAAAACGTCCAGAAATGATTGAAGCTACTGACTGAATTAAAGGAGCTGGCATCTCACTCTCTTTGAATCTTCTTTATCATGCTAAGAGGAGCAGGAAAAAGCAAAAAATTTCAGAATTGCACCTTGCAATGCGGAGAAATTACGGTTTGTGCATTTACAATATTCATTGATTTTTGCCATTGAAAAACATCATGTTATTCATATACCAGAAATGATTGAAGCTACTGACTGAATGAAAGGAGCTGGCATCTCACTCTCTTTGAATCTTCTTTATCATGCTAAGAGGAGCAGGAAAAAGCAAAAAATTTCAGAATTGCACCTTGCAATGCGGAGAAATTACTGTTTGTGCATTTACAATATTCATTGATTTTTGCCATTGAAAAACGTCCAGAAATGATTGAAGCTACTGACTGAATGAAAGGAGCTGGCATCTCACTCTCTTTGAATCTTCTTTATCATGCTAAGAGGAGCAGGAAAAAGCAAAAAATTTCAGAATTGCACCTTGCAATGCGGAGAAATTACTGTTTGTGCATTTACAATATTCATTGATTTTTGCCATTGAAAAACATCATGTTATTCATATACCAGAAATGATTGAAGCTACTGACTGAATGAAAGGAGCTGGCATCTCACTCTCTTTGAATCTTCTTTATCATGCTAAGAGGAGCAGAAAAAAGCAAAAAATTTCAGAATTGCACCTTGCAATGCGGAGAAATTACTGTTTGTGCATTTACAATATTCATTGATTTTTGCCATTGAAAAACGTCCAGAAATGATTGAAGCTACTGACTGAATGAAAGGAGCTGGCATCTCACTCTCTTTGAATCTTCTTTATCATGCTAAGAGGAGCAGGAAAAAGCAAAAAATTTCAGAATTGCACCTTGCAATGCGGAGAAATTACTGTTTGTGCATTTACAATATTCATTGATTTTTGCCATTGAAAAACATCCAGAAATGATTGAAGCTACTGACTGAATGAAAGGAGCTGGCATCTCACTCTCTTTGAATCTTCTTTATCATGCTAAGAGGAGCAGGAAAAGGCAAAAAATTTCAGAATTGCACCTTGCAATGCGGAGAAATTACTGTTTGTGCATTTACAATATTCATTGATTTTTGCCATTGAAAAACATCATGTTATTCATATACCAGAAATGATTGAAGCTACTGACTGAATGAAAGGAGCTGGCATCTCACTCTCTTTGAATCTTCTTTATCATGCTAAGAGGAGCAGGAAAAAGCAAAAAATTTCAGAATTGCACCTTGCAATGCGGAGAAATTACTGTTTGTGCATTTACAATATTCATTTATTTTTGCCATTGAAAAACATCATGTTATTCATATACCAGAAATGATTGAAGCTACTGACTGAATGAAAAGAGCTGGCATCTCACTCTCTTTGAATCTTCTTTATCATGCTAAGAGGAGCAGGAAAAAGCAAAAAATTTCAGAATTGCACCTTGCAATGCGGAGAAATTACTGTTTGTGCATTTACAATATTCATTGATTTTTGCCATTGAAAAACGTCCAGAAATGATTGAAGCTACTGACTGAATGAAAGGAGCTGGCATCTCACTCTCTTTGAATCTTCTTTATCATGCTAAGAGGAGCAGGAAAAACAAAAAATTTCAGAATTGCACCTTGCAATGCGGAGAAATTACTGCTTGTGCATTTACAATATTCATTGATTTTTGCCATTGAAAAACGTCCAGAAATGATTGAAGCTACTGACTGAATGAAAGGAGCTGGCATCTCACTCTCTTTGAGTCTTCTTTATCATGCTAAGAGGAGCAGGAAAAAGCAAAAAATTTCAGAATTGCACCTTGCAATGCGGAGAAATTACTGTTTGTGCATTTACAATATTCATTGATTTTTGCCATTGAAAAACGTCCAGAAATGATTAAAGCTACTGACTGAATGAAAGGAGCTGGCATCTCACTCTCTTTGAATCTTCTTTATCATGCTAAGAGGAGCAGGAAAAAGCAAAAAATTTCAGAATTGCACCTTGCAATGCGGAGAAATTACTGTTTGTGCATTTACAATATTCATTGATTTTTGCTATTGAAAAACGTCCAGAAATGATTGAAGCTACTGACTGAATGAAAGGAGCTGGCATCTCACTCTCTTTGAATCTTCTTTATCATGCTAAGAGGAGCAGGAAAAAGCAAAAAATTTCAGAATTGCACCTTGCAATGCGGAGAAATTACTGTTTGTGCATTTACAATATTCATTGATTTTTGCCGTTGAAAAACGTCCAGAAATGATTGAAGCTACTGACTGAATGAAAGGAGCTGGCATCTCATTCTCTTTGAATCTTCTTTATCATGCTAAGAGGAGCAGGAAAAAGCAAAAAATTTCAGAATTGCACCTTGCAATGCGGAGAAATTACTGTTTGTGCATTTACAATATTCATTGATTTTTGCCATTGAAAAACGTCCAGAAATGATTGAAGCTACTGACTGAATGAAAGGAGCTGGCATCTCACTCTCTTTGAATCTTCTTTATCATGCTAAGAGGAGCAGGAAAAAGCAAAAAATTTCAGAATTGCACCTTGCAATGCGGAGAAATTACTGTTTGTGCATTTACAATATTCATTGATTTTTGCCATTGAAAAACATCATGTTATTCATATTCCAGAAATGTTTGAAGCTACTGACTGAATGAAAGGAGCTGGCATCTCACTCTCTTTGAATCTTCTTTATCATGCTAAGAGGAGCAGGAAAAAGCAAAAAATTTCAGAATTGCACCTTGCAATGCGGAGAAATTACTGTTTGTGCATTTACAATATTCATTGATTTTTGCCATTGAAAAACGTCCAGAAATGATTGAAGCTACTGACTGAATTAAAGGAGCTGGCATCTCACTCTCTTTGAATCTTCTTTATCATGCTAAGAGGAGCAGGAAAAAGCAAAAAATTTCAGAATTGCACCTTGCAATGCGGAGAAATTACTGTTTGTGCATTTACAATATTCATTGATTTTTGCCATTGAAAAACATCATGTTATTCATATACCAGAAATGATTGAAGCTACTGACTGAATGAAAGGAGCTGGCATCTCACTCTCTTTGAATCTTCTTTATCATGCTAAGAGGAGCAGAAAAAAGCAAAAAATTTCAGAATTGCACCTTGCAATGCGGAGAAATTACTGTTTGTGCATTTACAATATTCATTGATTTTTGCCATTGAAAAACGTCCAGAAATGATTGAAGCTACTGACTGAATGAAAGGAGCTGGCATCTCACTCTCTTTGAATCTTCTTTATCATGCTAAGAGGAGCAGGAAAAAGCAAAAAATTTCAGAATTGCACCTTGCAATGCGGAGAAATTACTGTTTGTGCATTTACAATATTCATTGATTTTTGCCATTGAAAAACATCCAGAAATGATTGAAGCTACTGACTGAATGAAAGGAGCTGGCATCTCACTCTCTTTGAATCTTCTTTATCATGCTAAGAGGAGCAGGAAAAAGCAAAAAATTTCAGAATTGCACCTTGCAATGCGGAGAAATTACTGTTTGTGCATTTACAATATTCATTGATTTTTGCCATTGAAAAACATCATGTTATTCATATTCCAGAAATGTTTGAAGCTACTGACTGAATGAAAGGAGCTGGCATCTCACTCTCTTTGAATCTTCTTTATCATGCTAAGAGGAGCAGGAAAAAGCAAAAAATTTCAGAATTGCACCTTGCAATGCGGAGAAATTACTGTTTGTGCATTTACAATATTCATTGATTTTTGCCATTGAAAAACGTCCAGAAATGATTGAAGCTACTGACTGAATTAAAGGAGCTGGCATCTCACTCTCTTTGAATCTTCTTTATCATGCTAAGAGGAGCAGGAAAAAGCAAAAAATTTCAGAATTGCACCTTGCAATGCGGAGAAATTACTGTTTGTGCATTTACAATATTCATTGATTTTTGCCATTGAAAAACATCATGTTATTCATATACCAGAAATGATTGAAGCTACTGACTGAATGAAAGGAGCTGGCATCTCACTCTCTTTGAATCTTCTTTATCATGCTAAGAGGAGCAGGAAAAAGCAAAAAATTTCAGAATTGCACCTTGCAATGCGGAGAAATTACTGTTTGTGCATTTACAATATTCATTGATTTTTGCCATTGAAAAACGTCCAGAAATGATTGAAGCTACTGACTGAATGAAAGGAGCTGGCATCTCACTCTCTTTGAATCTTCTTTATCATGCTAAGAGGAGCAGGAAAAAGCAAAAAATTTCAGAATTGCACCTTGCAATGCGGAGAAATTACTGTTTGTGCATTTACAATATTCATTGATTTTTGCCATTGAAAAACATCATGTTATTCATATACCAGAAATGATTGAAGCTACTGACTGAATGAAAGGAGCTGGCATCTCACTCTCTTTGAATCTTCTTTATCATGCTAAGAGGAGCAGAAAAAAGCAAAAAATTTCAGAATTGCACCTTGCAATGCGGAGAAATTACTGTTTGTGCATTTACAATATTCATTGATTTTTGCCATTGAAAAACGTCCAGAAATGATTGAAGCTACTGACTGAATGAAAGGAGCTGGCATCTCACTCTCTTTGAATCTTCTTTATCATGCTAAGAGGAGCAGGAAAAAGCAAAAAATTTCAGAATTGCACCTTGCAATGCGGAGAAATTACTGTTTGTGCATTTACAATATTCATTGATTTTTGCCATTGAAAAACATCCAGAAATGATTGAAGCTACTGACTGAATGAAAGGAGCTGGCATCTCACTCTCTTTGAATCTTCTTTATCATGCTAAGAGGAGCAGGAAAAGGCAAAAAATTTCAGAATTGCACCTTGCAATGCGGAGAAATTACTGTTTGTGCATTTACAATATTCATTGATTTTTGCCATTGAAAAACATCATGTTATTCATATACCAGAAATGATTGAAGCTACTGACTGAATGAAAGGAGCTGGCATCTCACTCTCTTTGAATCTTCTTTATCATGCTAAGAGGAGCAGGAAAAAGCAAAAAATTTCAGAATTGCACCTTGCAATGCGGAGAAATTACTGTTTGTGCATTTACAATATTCATTTATTTTTGCCATTGAAAAACATCATGTTATTCATATACCAGAAATGATTGAAGCTACTGACTGAATGAAAGGAGCTGGCATCTCACTCTCTTTGAATCTTCTTTATCATGCTAAGAGGAGCAGGAAAAAGCAAAAAATTTCAGAATTGCACCTTGCAATGCGGAGAAATTACTGTTTGTGCATTTACAATATTCATTGATTTTTGCCATTGAAAAACGTCCAGAAATGATTGAAGCTACTGACTGAATGAAAGGAGCTGGCATCTCACTCTCTTTGAATCTTCTTTATCATGCTAAGAGGAGCAGGAAAAAGCAAAAAATTTCAGAATTGCACCTTGCAATGCGGAGAAATTACTGTTTGTGCATTTACAATATTCATTGATTTTTGCCATTGAAAAACATCATGTTATTCATATACCAGAAATGTTTGAAGCTACTGACTGAATGAAAGGAGCTGGCATCTCACTCTCTTTGAATCTTCTTTATCATGCTAAGAGGAGCAGGAAAAAGCAAAAAATTTCAGAATTGCACCTTGCAATGCGGAGAAATTACTGTTTGTGCATTTACAATATTCATTGATTTTTGCCATTGAAAAAGTCCAGAAATGATTGAAGCTACTGACTGAATGAAAGGAGCTGGCATCTCACTCTCTTTGAATCTTCTTTATCATGCTAAGAGGAGCAGGAAAAGGCAAAAAATTTCAGAATTGCACCTTGCAATGCGGAGAAATTACTGTTTGTGCATTTACAATATTCATTGATTTTTGCCATTGAAAAACATCATGTTATTCATATACCAGAAATGATTGAAGCTACTGACTGAATGAAAGGAGCTGGCATCTCACTCTCTTTGAATCTTCTTTATCATGCTAAGAGGAGCAGGAAAAAGCAAAAAATTTCAGAATTGCACCTTGCAATGCGGAGAAATTACTGTTTGTGCATTTACAATATTCATTGATTTTTGCCATTGAAAAACATCATGTTATTCATATACCAGAAATGATTGAAGCTACTGACTGAATGAAAGGAGCTGGCATCTCACTCTCTTTGAATCTTCTTTATCATGCTAAGAGGAGCAGGAAAAAGCAAAAAATTTCAGAATTGCACCTTGCAATGCGGAGAAATTACTGTTTGTGCATTTACAATATTCATTGATTTTTGCCATTGAAAAACGTCCAGAAATGATTGAAGCTACTGACTGAATGAAAGGAGCTGGCATCTCACTCTCTTTGAATCTTCTTTATCATGCTAAGAGGAGCAGGAAAAAGCAAAAAAATTCAGAATTGCACCTTGCAATGCGGAGAAATTACTGTTTGTGCATTTACAATATTCATTGATTTTTGCCATTGAAAAACATCATGTTATTCATATACCAGAAATGATTGAAGCTACTGACTGAATGAAAGGAGCTGGCATCTCACTCTCTTTGAATCTTCTTTTTCATGCTAAGAGGAGCAGGAAAAAGTAAAAAATTTCAGAATTGCACCTTGCAATGCGGAGAAATTACTGTTTGTGCATTTACAATATTCATTGATTTTTGCCATTGAAAAACGTCCAGAAATGATTGAAGCTACTGACTGAATGAAAGGAGCTGGCATCTCAGTCTCTTTGAATCTTCTTTATCATGCTAAGAGGAGCAGGAAAAAGCAAAAAATTTCAGAATTGCACCTTGCAATGCGGAGAAATTACTGCTTGTGCATTTACAATATTCATTGATTTTTGCCATTGAAAAACGTCCAGAAATGATTGAAGCTACTGACTGAATGAAAGGAGCTGGCATCTCACTCTCTTTGAATCTTCTTTATCATGCTAAGAGGAGCAGGAAAAAGCAAAAAATTTCAGAATTGCACCTTGCAATACGGAGAAATTACTGTTTGTGCATTTACAATATTCATTGATTTTTGCCATTGAAAAACGTCCAGAAATGATTGAAGCTACTGACTGAATGAAAGGAGCTGGCATCTCACTCTCTTTGAATCTTCTTTATCATGCTAAGAGGAGCAGGAAAAAGCAAAAAATTTCAGAATTGCACCTTGCAATGCGGAGAAATTACTGTTTGTGCATTTACAATATTCATTGATTTTTGCCATTGAAAAACGTCCAGAAATGATTGAAGCTACTGACTGAATGAAAGGAGCTGGCATCTCACTCTCTTTGAATCTTCTTTATCATGCTAAGAGGAGCAGGAAAAAGCAAAAAATTTCAGAATTGCACCTTGCAATGCGGAGAAATTACTGTTTGTGCATTTACAATATTCATTGATTTTTGCCGTTGAAAAACGTCCAGAAATGATTGAAGCTACTGACTGAATGAAAGGAGCTGGCATCTCACTCTCTTTGAATCTTCTTTATCATGCTAAGAGGAGCAGGAAAAAGCAAAAAATTTCAGAATTGCACCTTGCAATGCGGAGAAATTACTGTTTGTGCATTTACAATATTCATTGATTTTTGCCATTGAAAAACATCCAGAAATGATTGAAGCTACTGACTGAATGAAAGGAGCTGGCATCTCACTCTCTTTGAATCTTCTTTATCATGCTAAGAGGAGCAGGAAAAAGCAAAAAATTTCAGAATTGCACCTTGCAATGCGGAGAAATTACTGTTTGTGCATTTACAATATTCATTGATTTTTGCCATTGTTAAACATCATGTTATTCATATACCAGAAATGATTGAAGCTACTGACTGAATGAAAGGAGCTGGCATCTCACTCTCTTTGAATCTTCTTTATCATGCTAAGAGGAGCAGGAAAAAGCAAAAAATTTCAGAATTGCACCTTGCAATGCGGAGAAATTACTGTTTGTGCATTTACAATATTCATTGATTTTTGCCATTGAAAAACGTCCAGAAATGTTTGAAGCTACTGACTGAATGAAAGGAGCTGGCATCTCACTCTCTTTGAATCTTCTTTATCATGCTAAGAGGAGCAGGAAAAAGCAAAAAATTTCAGAATTGCACCTTGCAATGCGGAGAAATTACTGTTTGTGCATTTACAATATTCATTGATTTTTGCCATTGAAAAACATCATGTTATTCATATACCAGAAATGATTGAAGCTACTGACTGAATGAAAGGAGCTGGCATCTCACTCTCTTTGAATCTTCTTTATCATGCTAAGAGGAGCAGGAAAAAGCAAAAAATTTCAGAATTGCACCTTGCAATGCGGAGAAATTACTGTTTGTGCATTTACAATATTCATTGATTTTTGCCATTGAAAAACGTCCAGAAATGATTGAAGCTACTGACTGAATGAAAGGAGCTGGCATCTCACTCTCTTTGAATCTTCTTTATCATGCTAAGAGGAGCAGGAAAAAGCAAAAAATTTCAGAATTGCACCTTGCAATGCGGAGAAATTACTGTTTGTGCATTTACAATATTCATTGATTTTTGCCATTGAAAAACATCATGTTATTCATATACCAGAAATGATTGAAGCTACTGACTGAATGAAAGGAGCTGGCATCTCACTCTCTTTGAATCTTCTTTTTCATGCTAAGAGGAGCAGGAAAAAGTAAAAAATTTCAGAATTGCACCTTGCAATGCGGAGAAATTACTGTTTGTGCATTTACAATATTCATTGATTTTTGCCATTGAAAAACGTCCAGAAATGATTGAAGCTACTGACTGAATGAAAGGAGCTGGCATCTCAGTCTCTTTGAATCTTCTTTATCATGCTAAGAGGAGCAGGAAAAAGCAAAAAATTTCAGAATTGCACCTTGCAATGCGGAGAAATTACTGCTTGTGCATTTACAATATTCATTGATTTTTGCCATTGAAAAACGTCCAGAAATGATTGAAGCTACTGACTGAATGAAAGGATCTGGCATCTCACTCTCTTTGAATCTTCTTTATCATGCTAAGAGGAGCAGGAAAAAGCAAAAAATTTCAGAATTGCACCTTGCAATACGGAGAAATTACTGTTTGTGCATTTACAATATTCATTGATTTTTGCCATTGAAAAACGTCCAGAAATGATTGAAGCTACTGACTGAATGAAAGGAGCTGGCATCTCACTCTGTTTGAATCTTCTTTATCATGCTAAGAGGAGCAGGAAAAAGCAAAAAATTTCAGAATTGCACCTTGCAATGCGGAGAAATTACTGTTTGTGCATTTACAATATTCATTGATTTTTGCCATTGAAAAACGTCCAGAAATGATTGAAGCTACTGACTGAATGAAAGGAGCTGGCATCTCACTCTCTTTGAATCTTCTTTATCATGCTAAGAGGAGCAGGAAAAAGCAAAAAATTTCAGAATTGCACCTTGCAATGCGGAGAAATTACTGTTTGTGCATTTACAATATTCATTGATTTTTGCCATTGAAAAACATCCAGAAATGATTGAAGCTACTGACTGAATGAAAGGAGCTGGCATCTCACTCTCTTTGAATCTTCTTTATCATGCTAAGAGGAGCAGGAAAAAGCAAAAAATTTCAGAATTGCACCTTGCAATTCGGAGAAATTACTGTTTGTGCATTTACAATATTCATTGATTTTTGCCATTGTTAAACATCATGTTATTCATATACCAGAAATGATTGAAGCTACTGACTGAATGAAAGGAGCTGGCATCTCACTCTCTTTGAATCTTCTTTATCATGCTAAGAGGAGCAGGAAAAAGCAAAAAATTTCAGAATTGCACCTTGAAATGCGGAGAAATTACTGTTTGTGCATTTACAATATTCATTGATTTTTGCCATTGAAAAACGTCCAGAAATATTTGAAGCTACTGACTGAATGAAAGGAGCTGGCATCTCACTCTCTTTGAATCTTCTTTATCATGCTAAGAGGAGCAGGAAAAAGCAAAAAATTTCAGAATTGCACCTTGCAATGCGGAGAAATTACTGTTTGTGCATTTACAATATTCATTGATTTTTGCCATTGAAAAACGTCCAGAAATGATTGAAGCTACTGACTGAATGAAAGGAGCTGGCATCTCACTCTCTTTGAATCTTCTTTATCATGCTAAGAGGAGCAGGAAAATGCAAAAAAATTCAGAATTGCTCCTTGCAATGCGGAGAAATTACTGTTTGTGCATTTACAATATTCATTGATTTTTGCCATTGAAAAACATCATGTTATTCATATACCAGAAATGTTTGAAGCTACTGACTGAATGAAAGGAGCTGGCATGTCACTCTCTTTGAATCTTCTTTATCATGCTAAAAGGAGCAGGAAAAAGCAAAAAATTTCAGAATTGCACCTTGCAATGCGGAGAAATTACTGTTTGTGCATTTACAATATTCATTGATTTTTGCCATTGAAAAACGTCCAGAAATGATTGAAGCTACTGACTGAATGAAAGGAGCTGGCATCTCACTCTCTTTGAATCTTCTTTATCATGCTAAGAGGAGCAGGAAAAAGCAAAAAATTTCAGAATTGCACCTTGCAATGCGGAGAAATTACTGTTTGTGCATTTACAATATTCATTGATTTTTGCCATTGAAAAACGTCCAGAAATGATTGAAGCTACTGACTGAATGAAAGGAGCTGGCATCTCACTCTCTTTGAATCTTCTTTATCATGCTAAGAGGAGCAGGAAAAAGCAAAAAATTTCAGAATTGCACCTTGCAATGCGGAGAAATTACTGTTTGTGCATTTACAATATTCATTGATTTTTGCCATTGAAAAACATCCAGAAATGATTGAAGCTACTGACTGAATGAAAGGAGCTGGCATCTCACTCTCTTTGAATCTTCTTTATCATGCTAAGAGGAGCAGGAAAAAGCAAAAAATTTCAGAATTGCACCTTGCAATGCGGAGAAATTACTGTTTGTGCATTTACAATATTCATTGATTTTTGCCATTGTTAAACATCATGTTATTCATATACCAGAAATGATTGAAGCTACTGACTGAATGAAAGGAGCTGGCATCTCACTCTCTTTGAATCTTCTTTATCATGCTAAGAGGAGCAGGAAAAAGCAAAAAATTTCAGAATTGCACCTTGAAATGCGGAGAAATTACTGTTTGTGCATTTACAATATTCATTGATTTTTGCCATTGAAAAACGTCCAGAAATGTTTGAAGCTACTGACTGAATGAAAGGAGCTGGCATCTCACTCTCTTTGAATCTTCTTTATCATGCTAAGAGGAGCAGGAAAAAGCAAAAAATTTCAGAATTGCACCTTGCAATGCGGAGAAATTACTGTTTGTGCATTTACAATATTCATTGATTTTTGCCATTGAAAAACGTCCAGAAATGATTGAAGCTACTGACTGAATGAAAGGAGCTGGCATCTCACTCTCTTTGAATCTTCTTTATCATGCTAAGAGGAGCAGGAAAATGCAAAAAAATTCAGAATTGCTCCTTGCAATGCGGAGAAATTACTGTTTGTGCATTTACAATATTCATTGATTTTTGCCATTGAAAAACATCATGTTATTCATATACCAGAAATGTTTGAAGCTACTGACTGAATGAAAGGAGCTGGCATGTCACTCTCTTTGAATCTTCTTTATCATGCTAAAAGGAGCAGGAAAAAGCAAAAAATTTCAGAATTGCACCTTGCAATGCGGAGAAATTACTGTTTGTGCATTTACAATATTCATTGATTTTTGCCATTGAAAAACGTCCAGAAATGATTGAAGCTACTGACTGAATGAAAGGAGCTGGCATCTCACTCTCTTTGAATCTTCTTTATCATGCTAAGAGGAGCAGGAAAAAGCAAAAAATTTCAGAATTGCACCTTGCAATGCGGAGAAATTACTGTTTGTGCATTTACAATATTCATTGATTTTTGCCATTGAAAAACATCATGTTATTCATATACCAGAAATGATTGAAGCTACTGACTGAATGAAAGGAGCTGGCATCTCACTCTCTTTGAATCTTCTTTATCATGCTAAGAGGATCAGGAAAAAGCAAAAAATTTCAGAATTGCACCTTGCAATGCGGAGAAATTACTGTTTGTGCATTTACAATATTCATTGATTTATGCCATTGAAAAACGTCCAGAAATGATTGAAGCTACTGACTGAATGAAAGGAGCTGGCATCTCACTCTCTTTGAATCTTCTTTATCATGCTAAGAGGAGCAGGAAAAAGCAAAAAATTTCAGAATTGCACCTTGCAATGCGGAGAAATTACTGTTTGTGCATTTACAATATTCATTGATTTTTGCCATTGAAAAACATCATGTTATTCATATACCAGAAATGTTTGAAGCTACTGACTGAATGAAAGGAGCTGGCATCTCACTCTCTTTGAATCTTCTTTATCATGCTAAGAGGAGCAGGAAAAAGCAAAAAATTTCAGAATTGCACCTTGCAATGCGGAGAAATTACTGTTTGTGCATTTACAATATTCATTGATTTTTGCCATTGAAAAACGTCCAGAAATGATTGAAGCTACTGACTGAATGAAAGGAGCTGGCATCTCACTCTCTTTGAATCTTCTTTATCATGCTAAGAGGAGCAGGAAAAGGCAAAAAATTTCAGAATTGCACCTTGCAATGCGGAGAAATTACTGTTTGTGCATTTACAATATTCATTGATTTTTGCCATTGAAAAACATCATGTTATTCATATACCAGAAATGTTTGAAGCTACTGACTGAATGAAAGGAGCTGGCATCTCACTCTCTTTGAATCTTCTTTATCATGCTAAGAGGAGCAGGAAAAAGCAAAAAATTTCAGAATTGCACCTTGCAATGCGAATAAATTACTGTTTGTGCATTTACAATATTCATTGATTTTTGCCATTGAAAAACGTCCAGAAATGATTGAAGCTACTGACTGAATGAAAGGAGCTGGCATCTCACTCTCTTTGAATCTTCTTTATCATGCTAAGAGGAGCAGGAAAAGGCAAAAAATTTCAGAATTGCACCTTGCAATGCGGAGAAATTACTGTTTGTGCATTTACAATATTCATTGATTTTTGCCATTGAAAAACATCATGTTATTCATATACCAGAAATGTTTGAAGCTACTGACTGAATGAAAGGAGCTGGCATCTCACTCTCTTTGAATCTTCTTTATCATGCTAAGAGGAGCAGGAAAAAGCAAAAAATTTCAGAATTGCACCTTGCAATGCGAATAAATTACTGTTTGTGCATTTACAATATTCATTGATTTTTGCCATTGAAAAACATCATGTTATTCATATACCAGAAATGATTGAAGCTACTGACTGAATGAAAGGAGCTGGCATCTCACTCTCTTTGAATCTTCTTTATCATGCTAAGAGGAGCAGGAAAAAGCAAAAAATTTCAGAATTGCACCTTGCAATGCGGAGAAATTACTGTTTGTGCATTTACAATATTCATTGATTTTTGCCATTGAAAAACATCATGTTATTCATATACCAGAAATGATTGAAGCTACTGACTGAATGAAAGGAGCTGGCATCTCACTCTCTTTGAATCTTCTTTATCATGCTAAGAGGAGCAGGAAAAAGCAAAAAATTTCAGAATTGCACCTCGCAATGCGGAGAAATTACTGTTTGTGCATTTACAATATTCATTGATTTTTGCCATTGAAAAACGTCCAGAAATGATTGAAGCTACTGACTGAATGAAAGGAGCTGGCATCTCACTCTCTTTGAATCTTCTTTATCATGCTAAGAGGAGCAGGAAAAAGCAAAAAATTTCAGAATTGCACCTTGCAATGCGGAGAAATTGCTGTTTGTGCATTTACAAAATTCATTGATTTTTGCCATTGAAAAACATCATGTTATTCATATACCAAAAATGTTTGAAGCTACTGACTGAATGAAAGGAGCTGGCATCTCACTCTCTTTGAATCTTCTTTATCATGCTAAGAGGAGCAGGAAAAAGCAAAAAATTTCAGAATTGCACCTTGCAATGCGGAGAAATTACTGTTTGTGCATTTACAATATTCATTGATTTTTGCCATTGAAAAACGTCCAGAAATGATTGAAGCTACTGACTGAATGAAAGGAGCTGGCATCTCACTCTCTTTGAATCTTCTTTATCATGCTAAGAGGAGCAGGAAAAAGCAAAAAATTTCAGAATTGCACCTTGCAATGCGGAGAAATTACTGTTTGTGCATTTACAATATACATTGATTTTTGCCATTGAAAAACGTCCAGAAATGATTGAAGCTACTGACTGAATGAAAGGAGCTGGCATCTCACTCTCTTTGAATCTTCTTTATCATGCTAAGAGGAGCAGGAAAAAGCAAAAAATTTCAGAATTGCACCTTGCAATGCGGAGAAATTACTGTTTGTGCATTTACAATATACATTGATTTTTGCCATTGAAAAACGTCCAGAAATGATTGAAGCTGCTGACTGAATGAAAGGAGCTGGCATCTCACTCTCTTTGAATCTTCTTTATCATGCTAAGAGGAGCAGGAAAAAGCAAAAAATTTCAGAATTGCACCTTGCAATGCGGAGAAATTACTGTTTGTGCATTTACAATATTCATTGATTTTTGCCATTGAAAAACGTCCAGAAATGATTGAAGCTACTGACTGAATGAAAGGAGCTGGCATCTCACTCTCTTTGAATCTTCTTTATCATGCTAAGAGGAGCAGGAAAAAGCAAAAAATTTCAGAATTGCACCTTGCAATGCGGAGAAATTACTGTTTGTGCATTTACAATATTCATTGATTTTTGCCATTGAAAAACGTCCAGAAATGATTGAACCTACCGACTGAATGAAAGGAGCTGGCATCTCACTCTCTTTGAATCTTCTTTATCATGCTAAGAGGAGCAGGAAAAAGCAAAAAATTTCAGAATTACACCTTGCAATGCGGAGAAATTACTGTTTGTGCATTTACAATATTCATTGATTTTTGCCGTTGAAAAACGTCCAGAAATGATTGAAGCTACTGACTGAATGAAAGGAGCTGGCATCTCACTCTCTTTGAATCTTCTTTATCATGCTAAGAGGAGCAGGAAAAAGCAAAAAATTTCAGAATTGCACCTTGCAATGCGGAGAAATTACTGTTTGTGCATTTACAATATTCATTGATTTTTGCCATTGAAAAACATCATGTTATTCATATACCAAAAATGATTGAAGCTACTGAGTGAATGAAAGGAGCTGGCATCTCACTCTCTTTGAATCTTCTTTATCATGCTAAGAGGAGCAGGAAAAAGCAAAAAATTTCAGAATTGCACCTTGCAATGCGGAGAAATTACTGTTTGTGCATTTACAATATTCATTGATTTTTGCCATTGAAAAACGTCCAGAAATGATTGAAGCTACTGACTGAATGAAAGGAGCTGGCATCTCACTCTCTTTGAATCTTCTTTATCATGCTAAGAGGAGCAGGAAAAAGCAAAAAATTTCAGAATTGCACCTTGCAATGCGGAGAAATTACTGTTTGTGCATTTACAATATTCATTGATTTTTGCCATTGAAAAACATCATGTTATTCATATACCAGAAATGTTTGAAGCTACTGACTGAATGAAAGGAGCTGGCATGTCACTCTCTTTGAATCTTCTTTATCATGCTAAGAGGAGCAGGAAAAAGCAAAAAATTTCAGAATTGCACCTTGCAATGCGGAGAAATTACTGTTTGTGCATTTACAATATTCATTGATTTTTGCCATGGAAAAACGTCCAGAAATGATTGAAGCTACTGACTGAATGAAAGGAGCTGGCATCTCACTCTCTTTGAATCTTCTTTATCATGCTAAGAGGAGCAGGAAAAAGCAAAAAATTTCAGAATTGCACCTTGCAATGCGGAGAAATTACTGTTTGTGCATTTACAATATTCATTGATTTTTGCCATTGAAAAACATCATGTTATTCATATACCAGAAATGATTGAAGCTACTGACTGAATGAAAGGAGCTGGCATCTCACTCTCTTTGAATCTTCTTTATCATGCTAAGAGGAGCAGGAAAAAGCAAAAAATTTCAGAATTGCACCTTGCAATGCGGAGAAATTACTGTTTGTGCATTTACAATATTCATTGATTTTTGCCATTGAAAAACGTCCAGAAATGATTGAAGCTACTGACTGAATGAAAGGAGCTGGCATCTCACTCTCTTTGAATCTTCTTTATCATGCTAAGAGGAGCAGGAAAAAGCAAAAAATTTCAGAATTGCACCTTGCAATGCGGAGAAATTACTGTTTGTGCATTTACAATATTCATTGATTTTTGCCATTGAAAAACATCATGTTATTCATATACCAGAAATGTTTGAAGCTACTGACTGAATGAAAGGAGCTGGAATCTCACTCTCTTTGAATCTTCTTTATCATGCTAAGAGGAGCAGGAAAAAGCAAAAAATTTCAGAATTGCACCTTGCAATGCGGAGAAATTACTGTTTGTGCATTTACAATATTCATTGATTTTTGCCATTGAAAAACGTCCAGAAATGATTGAAGCTACTGACTGAATGAAAGGAGCTGGCATCTCACTCTCTTTGAATCTTCTTTATCATGCTAAGAGGAGCAGGAAAAGGCAAAAAATTTCAGAATTGCACCTTGCAATGCGGAGAAATTACTGTTTGTGCATTTACAATATTCATTGATTTTTGCCATTGAAAAACATCATGTTATTCATATACCAGAAATGTTTGAAGCTACTGACTGAATGAAAGGAGCTGGCATCTCACTCTCTTTGAATCTTCTTTATCATGCTAAGAGGAGCAGGAAAAACCAAAAATTTCAGAATTGCACCTTGCAATGCGAATAAATTACTGTTTGTGCATTTACAATATTCATTGATTTTTGCCATTGAAAAACATCATGTTATTCATATACCAGAAATGATTGAAGCTACTGACTGAATGAAAGGAGCTGGCATCTCACTCTCTTTGAATCTTCTTTATCATGCTAAGAGGAGCAGGAAAAAGCAAAACATTTCAGAATTGCACCTTGCAATGCGGAGAAATTACTGTTTGTGCATTTACAATATTCATTGATTTTTGCCATTGAAAAACATCATGTTATTCACATACCAGAAATGATTGAAGCTACTGACTGAATGAAAGGAGCTGGCATCTCACTCTCTTTGAATCTTCTTTATCATGCTAAGAGGAGCAGGAAAAAGCAAAAAATTTCAGAATTGCACCTCGCAATGCGGAGAAATTACTGTTTGTGCATTTACAATATTCATTGATTTTTGCCATTGAAAAACGTCCAGAAATGATTGAAGCTACTGACTGAATGAAAGGAGCTGGCATCTCACTCTCTTTGAATCTTCTTTATCATGCTAAGAAGAGCAGGAAAAAGCAAAAAATTTCAGAATTGCACCTTGCAATGCGGAGAAATTGCTGTTTGTGCATTTACAAAATTCATTGATTTTTGCCATTGAAAAACATCATGTTATTCATATACCAGAAATGTTTGAAGCTACTGACTGAATGAAAGGAGCTGGCATCTCACTCTCTTTGAATCTTCTTTATCATGCTAAGAGGAGCAGGAAAAAGCAAAAAATTTCAGAATTGCACCTTGCAATGCGGAGAAATTACTGTTTGTGCATTTACAATATTCATTGATTTTTGCCATTGAAAAACGTCCAGAAATGATTGAAGCTACTGACTGAATGAAAGGAGCTGGCATCTCACTCTCTTTGAATCTTCTTTATCATGCTAAGAGGAGCAGGAAAAAGCAAAAAATTTCAGAATTGCACCTTGCAATGCGGAGAAATTACTGTTTGTGCATTTACAATATACATTGATTTTTGCCATTGAAAAACGTCCAGAAATGATTGAAGCTACTGACTGAATGAAAGGAGCTGGCATCTCACTCTCTTTGAATCTTCTTTATCATGCTAAGAGGAGCAGGAAAAAGCAAAAAATTTCAGAATTGCACCTTGCAATGCGGAGAAATTACTGTTTGTGCATTTACAATATTCATTGATTTTTGCCATTGAAAAACATCATGTTATTCATATACCAGAAATGATTGAAGCTACTGACTGAATGAAAGGAGCTGGCATCTCACTCTCTTTGAATCTTCTTTATCATGCTAAGAGGAGCAGGAAAAAGCAAGAAATTTCAGAATTGCACCTTGCAATGCGGAGAAATTACTGTTTGTGCATTTACAATATTCATTGATTTTTGCCATTGAAAAACATCATGTTATTCATATACCAGAAATGTTTGAAGCTACTGACTGAATGAAAGGAGCTGGCATCTCACTCTCTTTGAATCTTCTTTATCATGCTAAGAGGAGCAGGAAAAAGCAAAAAATTTCAGAATTGCACCTTGCAATGTGGAGAAATTACTGTTTGTGCATTTACAATATTCATTGATTTTTACCATTGAAAAACGTCCAGAAATGATTGAAGCTACTGACTGAATGAAAGTAGCTGCCATCTCACTCTCTTTGAATCTTTTTTATCATGCTAAGAGGAGCAGGAAAAAGCAAAAAATTTCAGACTTGCACCTTGCAATGCGGAGAAATTACTGTTTGTGCATTTACAATATTCATTGATTTTTGCCATTGAAAAACATCATGTTATTCATATACCAGAAATGTTTGAAGCTACTGACTGAATGAAAGGAGCTGGCATCTCACTCTCTTTGAATCTTCTTTATCATGCTAAGAGGAGCAGGAAAAAGCAAAAAATTTCAGAATTGCACCTTGCAATGCGGAGAAATTACTTTTTGTGCATTTACAATATTCATTGATTTTTGCCATTGAAAAACGTCCAGAAATGATTGAAGCTACTGACTGAATGAAAGGAGCTGGCATCTCACTCTCTTTGAATCTTCTTTATCATGCTAAGAGGAGCAGGAAAAAGCAAAAAATTTCAGAATTGCACCTTGCAATGCGGAGAAATTACTGTTTGTGCATTTACAATATTCATTGATTTTTGCCATTGAAAAACGTCCAGAAATGATTGAAGCTACTGACTGAATGAAAGGAGCTGGCATCTCACTCTCTTTGAATCTTCTTTATCATGCTAAGAGGAGCAGGAAAAAGCAAAAAATTTCAGAATTGCACCTTGCAATGCGGAGAAATTACTGTTTGTGCATTTACAATATTCATTGATTTTTGCCATTGAAAAACATGTAATTCATATACCAGAAATGTTTGAAGCTACTGACTGAATGAAAGGAGCTGGCACCTCACTCTCTTTGAATCTTCTTTATCATGCTAAGAGGAGCGGGAAAAAGCAAAAAATTTCAGAATTGCACCTTGCAATGCGGAGAAATTACTGTTTGTGCATTTACAATATTCATTGATTTTTGCCATTGAAAAACGTCCAGAAATGATTGAAGGTACTGACTGAATGAAAGGAGCTGGCATCTCACTCTCTTTGAATCTTCTTTATCATGCTAAGAGGAGCAGGAAAAAGCAAAAAATTTCAGAATTGCACCTTGCAATGCGGAGAAATTACTGTTTGTGCATTTACAATATTCATTGATTTTTGCCATTGAAAAACGTCCAGAAATGATTGAAGCTACTGACTGAATGAAAGGAGCTGGCATCTCACTCTCTTTGAATCTTCTTTATCATGCTAAGAGGAGCAGGAAAAAGCAAAAAATTTCAGAATTGCACCTTGCAATGCGGAGAAATTACAGTTTGTGCATTTACAATATTCATTGATTTTTGCCATTGAGAAACGTCCAGAAATGATTGAAGCTACTGACTGAATGAAAGGAGCTGGCATCTCACTCTCTTTGAATCTTCTTTATCATGCTAAGAGGAACAGGAAAAAGCAAAAAATTTCAGAATTGCACCTTGCAATGCGGAGAAATTACTGTTTGTGCATTTACAATATTCATTGATTTTTGCCATTGAAAAACATCATGTTATTTATATACCAGAAATGTTTGAAGCTACTGACTGAATGAAAGGAGCTGGCATCTCACTCTCTTTGAATCTTCTTTATCATGCTAAGAGGAGCAGGAAAAAGCAAAAAATTTCAGAATTGCACCTTGCAATGTGGAGAAATTACTGTTTGTGCGTTTACAATATTCATTGATTTTTACCATTGAAAAACGTCCAGAAATGATTGAAGCTACTGACTGAATGAAAGTAGCTGGCATCTCACTCTCTTTGAATTTTCTATATCATGCTAAGAGGAGCAGGAAAAAGCAAAAAATTTCAGACTTGCACCTTGCAATGCGGAGAAATTACTGTTTGTGCATTTACAATATTCATTGATTTTTGCCATTGAAAAACATCATGTTATTCATATACCAGAAATGTTTGAAGCTACTGACTGAATGAAAGGAGCTGGCATCTCACTCTCTTTGAATCTTCTTTATCATGCTAAGAGGAGCAGGAAAAAGCAAAAAATTTCAGAATTGCACCTTGCAATGCGGAGAAATTACTGTTTGTGCATTTACAATATTCATTGATTTTTGCCATTGAAAAACATCATGTTATTCATATACCAGAAATGTTTGAAGCTACTGACTGAATGAAAGGAGCTGGCATCTCACTCTCTTTGAATCTTCTTTATCATGCTAAGAGGAGCAGGAAAAAGCAAAAAATTTTAGAATTGCACCTTGCAATGTGGAGAAATTACTGTTTGTGCATTTACAATATTCATTGATTTTTACCATTGAAAAACGTCCAGAAATGATTGAAGCTACTGACTGAATGAAAGTAGCTGGCATCTCACTCTCTTTGAATCTTCTTTATCATGCTAAGAGGAGCAGGAAAAAGCAAAAAATTTCAGACTTGCACCTTGCAATGCGGAGAAATTACTGTTTGTGCATTTACAATATTCATTGATTTTTGCCATTGAAAAACATCATGTTATTCATATACCAGAAATGTTTGAAGCTACTGACTGAATGAAAGGAGCTGGCATCTCACTCTCTTTGAATCTTCTTTATCATGCTAAGAGGAGCAGGAAAAAGCAAAAAATTTCAGAATTGCACCTTGCAATGCGGAGAAATTACTGTTTGTGCATTTACAATATTCATTGATTTTTGCCATTGAAAAACATCATGTTATTCATATACCAGAAATGTTTGAAGCTACTGACTGAATGAAAGGAGCTGGCATCTCAATCTCTTTGAATCTTCTTTATCATGCTAAGAGGAGCAGGATAAAGCAAAAAATTTCAGAATTGCACCTTGCAATGTGGAGAAATTACTGTTTGTGCATTTACAATATTCATTGATTTTTACCATTGAAAAACGTCCAGAAATGATTGAAGCTACTGACTGAATGAAAGTAGCTGGCATCTCACTCTCTTTGAATCTTCTTTATCATGCTAAGAGGAGCAGGAAAAAGCAAAAAATTTCAGACTTGCACCTTGCAATGCGGAGAAATTACTGTTTGTGCATTTACAATATTCATTGATTTTTGCCATTGAAAAACATCATGTTATTCATATACCAGAAATGTTTGAAGCTACTGACTGAATGAAAGGAGCTGGCATCTCACTCTCTTTGAATCTTCTTTATCATGCTAAGAGGAGCAGGAAAAAGCAAAAAATTTCAGACTTGCACCTTGCAATGCGGAGAAATTACTGTTTGTGCATTTACAATATTCATTGATTTTTGCCATTGAAAAACATCATGTTATTCATATACCAGAAATGTTTGAAGCTACTGACTGAATGAAAGGAACTGGCATCTCACTCTCTTTGAATCTTCTTTATCATGCTAAGAGGAGCAGGAAAAAGCAAAAAATTTCAGAATTGCACCTTGCAATGCGGAGAAATTACTGTTTGTGCATTTACAATATTCATTGATTTTTGCCATTGAAAAACGTCCAGAAATGATTGAAGGTACTGACTGAATGAAAGGAGCTGGCATCTCACTCTCTTTGAATCTTCTTTATCATTCTAAGCGGAGCAGGAAAAAGCAAAAAATTTCAGAATTGCACCTTGCAATGCGGAGAAATTACTGTTTGTGCATTTACAATATTCATTGATTTTTGCCATTGAAAAACGTCCAGAAATGATTGAAGCTACTGACTGAATGAAAGGAGCTGGCATCTCACTCTCTTTGAATCTTCTTTATCATGCTAAGAGGAGCAGGAAAAAGCAAAAAATTTCAGAATTGCACCTTGCAATGCGGAGAAATTACTGTTTGTGCATTTACAATATACATTGATTTTTGCCATTGAAAAACGTCCAGAAATGATTGAAGCTACTGACTGAATGAAAGGAGCTGGCATCTCACTCTCTTTGAATCTTCTTTATCATGCTAAGAGGAGCAGGAAAAAGCAAAAAATTTCAGAATTGCACCTTGCAATGCGGAGAAATTACTGTTTGTGCATTTACAATATTCATTGATTTTTGCCGTTGAAAAAAGTCCAGAAATGATTGAAGCTACTGACTGAATGAAAGGAGCTGGCATCTCACTCTCTTTGAATCTTCTTTATCATGCTAAGAGGAGCAGGAAAAAGCAAAAAATTTCAGAATTGCACCTTGCAATGCGGAGAAATTACTGTTTGTGCATTTACAATATTCATTGATTTTTGCCATTGAAAAACATCATGTTATTCATATACCAGAAATGATTGAAGCTACTGACTGAATGAAAGGAGCTGGCATCTCACTCTCTTTGAATCTTCTTTATCATGCTAAGAGGAGCAGGAAAAAGCAAGAAATTTCAGAATTGCACCTTGCAATGCGGAGAAATTACTGTTTGTGCATTTACAATATTCATTGATTTTTGCCATTGAAAAACATCATGTTATTCATATACCAGAAATGTTTGAAGCTACTGACTGAATGAAAGGAGCTGGCATCTCACTCTCTTTGAATCTTCTTTATCATGCTAAGAGGAGCAGGAAAAAGCAAAAAATTTCAGAATTGCACCTTGCAATGCGGAGAAATTACTGTTTGTGCATTTACAATATTCATTGATTTTTGCCATTGAAAAACGTCCAGAAATGATTGAAGCTACTGACTGAATGAAAGGAGCTGGCATCTCACTCTCTTTGAATCTTCTTTATCATGCTAAGAGGAGCAGGAAAAAGCAAAAAATTTCAGAATTGCACCTTGCAATGCGGAGAAATTACTGTTTGTGCATTTACAATATTCATTGATTTTTGCCATTGAAAAACATGTTATTCATATACCAGAAATGTTTGAAGCTACTGACTGAATGAAAGGAGCTGGCACCTCACTCTCTTTGAATCTTCTTTATCATGCTAAGAGGAGCGGGAAAAAGCAAAAAATTTCAGAATTGCACCTTGCAATGCGGAAAAATTACTGTTTGTGCATTTACAATATTCATTGATTTTTGCCATTGAAAAACGTCCAGAAATGATTGAAGGTACTGACTGAATGAAAGGAGCTGGCATCTCACTCTCTTTGAATCTTCTTTATCATGCTAAGAGGAGCAGGAAAAAGCAAAAAATTTCAGAATTGCACCTTGCAATGCGGAGAAATTACTGTTTGTGCATTTACAATATTCATTGATTTTTGCCATTGAAAAACGTCCAGAAATGATTGAAGCTACTGACTGAATGAAAGGAGCTGGCATCTCACTCTCTTTGAATCTTCTTTATCATGCTAAGAGGAGCAGGAAAAAGCAAAAAATTTCAGAATTGCACCTTGCAATGCGGAGAAATTACAGTTTGTGCATTTACAATATTCATTGATTTTTGCCATTGAAAAACATCCAGAAATGATTGAAGCTACTGACTGAATGAAAGGAGCTGGCATCTCACTCTCTTTGAATCTTCTTTATCATGCTAAGAGGAGCAGGAAAAAGCAAAAAATTTCAGAATTGCACCTTGCAATGTGGAGAAATTACTGTTTGTGCATTTACAATATTCATTGATTTTTGCCATTGAAAAACATCATGTTATTCATATACCAGAAATGTTTGAAGCTACTGACTGAATGAAAGGAGCTGGCATCTCACTCTCTTTGAATCTTCTTTATCATGCTAAGAGGAGCAGGAAAAAGCAAAAAATTTCAGAATTGCACCTTGCAATGCGGAGAAATTACTGTTTGTGCATTTACAATATTCATTGATTTTTGCCGTTGAAAAAAGTCCAGAAATGATTGAAGCTACTGACTGAATGAAAGGAGCTGGCATCTCACTCTCTTTGAATCTTCTTTATCATGCTAAGAGGAGCAGGAAAAAGCAAAAAATTTCAGAATTGCACCTTGCAATGCGGAGAAATTACTGTTTGTGCATTTACAATATTCATTGATTTTTGCCATTGAAAAACATCATGTTATTCATATACCAGAAATGATTGAAGCTACTGACTGAATGAAAGGAGCTGGCATCTCACTCTCTTTGAATCTTCTTTATCATGCTAAGAGGAGCAGGAAAAAGCAAGAAATTTCAGAATTGCACCTTGCAATGCGGAGAAATTACTGTTTGTGCATTTACAATATTCATTGATTTTTGCCATTGAAAAACATCATGTTATTCATATACCAGAAATGTTTGAAGCTACTGACTGAATGAAAGGAGCTGGCATCTCACTCTCTTTGAATCTTCTTTATCATGCTAAGAGGAGCAGGAAAAAGCAAAAAATTTCAGAATTGCACCTTGCAATGTGGAGAAATTACTGTTTGTGCATTTACAATATTCATTGATTTTTACCATTGAAAAACGTCCAGAAATGATTGAAGCTACTGACTGAATGAAAGTAGCTGCCATCTCACTCTCTTTGAATCTTTTTTATCATGCTAAGAGGAGCAGGAAAAAGCAAAAAATTTCAGACTTGCACCTTGCAATGCGGAGAAATTACTGTTTGTGCATTTACAATATTCATTGATTTTTGCCATTGAAAAACATCATGTTATTCATATACCAGAAATGTTTGAAGCTACTGACTGAATGAAAGGAGCTGGCATCTCACTCTCTTTGAATCTTCTTTATCATGCTAAGAGGAGCAGGAAAAAGCAAAAAATTTCAGAATTGCACCTTGCAATGCGGAGAAATTACTTTTTGTGCATTTACAATATTCATTGATTTTTGCCATTGAAAAACGTCCAGAAATGATTGAAGCTACTGACTGAATGAAAGGAGCTGGCATCTCACTCTCTTTGAATCTTCTTTATCATGCTAAGAGGAGCAGGAAAAAGCAAAAAATTTCAGAATTGCACCTTGCAATGCGGAGAAATTACTGTTTGTGCATTTACAATATTCATTGATTTTTGCCATTGAAAAACGTCCAGAAATGATTGAAGCTACTGACTGAATGAAAGGAGCTGGCATCTCACTCTCTTTGAATCTTCTTTATCATGCTAAGAGGAGCAGGAAAAAGCAAAAAATTTCAGAATTGCACCTTGCAATGCGGAGAAATTACTGTTTGTGCATTTACAATATTCATTGATTTTTGCCATTGAAAAACATGTAATTCATATACCAGAAATGTTTGAAGCTACTGACTGAATGAAAGGAGCTGGCACCTCACTCTCTTTGAATCTTCTTTATCATGCTAAGAGGAGCGGGAAAAAGCAAAAAATTTCAGAATTGCACCTTGCAATGCGGAGAAATTACTGTTTGTGCATTTACAATATTCATTGATTTTTGCCATTGAAAAACGTCCAGAAATGATTGAAGGTACTGACTGAATGAAAGGAGCTGGCATCTCACTCTCTTTGAATCTTCTTTATCATGCTAAGAGGAGCAGGAAAAAGCAAAAAATTTCAGAATTGCACCTTGCAATGCGGAGAAATTACTGTTTGTGCATTTACAATATTCATTGATTTTTGCCATTGAAAAACGTCCAGAAATGATTGAAGCTACTGACTGAATGAAAGGAGCTGGCATCTCACTCTCTTTGAATCTTCTTTATCATGCTAAGAGGAGCAGGAAAAAGCAAAAAATTTCAGAATTGCACCTTGAAATGCGGAGAAATTACAGTTTTTGCATTTACAATATTCATTGATTTTTGCCATTGAGAAACGTCCAGAAATGATTGAAGCTACTGACTGAATGAAAGGAGCTGGCATCTCACTCTCTTTGAATCTTCTTTATCATGCTAAGAGGAACAGGAAAAAGCAAAAAATTTCAGAATTGCACCTTGCAATGCGGAGAAATTACTGTTTGTGCATTTACAATATTCATTGATTTTTGCCATTGAAAAACATCATGTTATTTATATACCAGAAATGTTTGAAGCTACTGACTGAATGAAAGGAGCTGGCATCTCACTCTCTTTGAATCTTCTTTATCATGCTAAGAGGAGCAGGAAAAAGCAAAAAATTTCAGAATTGCACCTTGCAATGTGGAGAAATTACTGTTTGTGCATTTACAATATTCATTGATTTTTACCATTGAAAAACGTCCAGAAATGATTGAAGCTACTGACTGAATGAAAGTAGCTGGCATCTCACTCTCTTTGAATTTTCTTTATCATGCTAAGAGGAGCAGGAAAAAGCAAAAAATTTCAGACTTGCACCTTGCAATGCGGAGAAATTACTGTTTGTGCATTTACAATATTCATTGATTTTTGCCATTGAAAAACATCATGTTATTCATATACCAGAAATGTTTGAAGCTACTGACTGAATGAAAGGAGCTGGCATCTCACTCTCTTTGAATCTTCTTTATCATGCTAAGAGGAGCGGGAAAAAGCAAAAAATTTCAGAATTGCACCTTGCAATGCGGAGAAATTACTGTTTGTGCATTTACAATATTCATTGATTTTTGCCATTGAAAAACGTCCAGAAATGATTGAAGGTACTGACTGAATGAAAGGAGCTGGCATCTCACTCTCTTTGAATCTTCTTTATCATGCTAAGAGGAGCAGGAAAAAGCAAAAAATTTCAGAATTGCACCTTGCAATGCGGAGAAATTACTGTTTGTGCATTTACAATATTCATTGATTTTTGCCATTGAAAAACGTCCAGAAATGATTGAAGCTACTGACTGAATGAAAGGAGCTGGCATCTCACTCTCTTTGAATCTTCTTTATCATGCTAAGAGGAGCAGGAAAAAGCAAAAAATTTCAGAATTGCACCTTGAAATGCGGAGAAATTACAGTTTTTGCATTTACAATATTCATTGATTTTTGCCATTGAGAAACGTCCAGAAATGATTGAAGCTACTGACTGAATGAAAGGAGCTGGCATCTCACTCTCTTTGAATCTTCTTTATCATGCTAAGAGGAACAGGAAAAAGCAAAAAATTTCAGAATTGCACCTTGCAATGCGGAGAAATTACTGTTTGTGCATTTACAATATTCATTGATTTTTGCCATTGAAAAACATCATGTTATTTATATACCAGAAATGTTTGAAGCTACTGACTGAATGAAAGGAGCTGGCATCTCACTCTCTTTGAATCTTCTTTATCATGCTAAGAGGAGCAGGAAAAAGCAAAAAATTTCAGAATTGCACCTTGCAATGTGGAGAAATTACTGTTTGTGCATTTACAATATTCATTGATTTTTACCATTGAAAAACGTCCAGAAATGATTGAAGCTACTGACTGAATGAAAGTAGCTGGCATCTCACTCTCTTTGAATTTTCTTTATCATGCTAAGAGGAGCAGGAAAAAGCAAAAAATTTCAGACTTGCACCTTGCAATGCGGAGAAATTACTGTTTGTGCATTTACAATATTCATTGATTTTTGCCATTGAAAAACATCATGTTATTCATATACCAGAAATGTTTGAAGCTACTGACTGAATGAAAGGAGCTGGCATCTCACTCTCTTTGAATCTTCTTTATCATGCTAAGAGGAGCAGGAAAAAGCAAAAAATTTCAGAATTGCACCTTGCAATGCGGAGAAATTACTGTTTGTGCATTTACAATATTCATTGATTTTTGCCATTGAAAAACATCATGTTATTCATATACCAGAAATGTTTGAAGCTACTGACTGAATGAAAGGAGCTGGCATCTCACTCTCTTTGAATCTTCTTTATCATGCTAAGAGGAGCAGGAAAAAGCAAAAAATTTTAGAATTGCACCTTGCAATGTGCAGAAATTACTGTTTGTGCATTTACAATATTCATTGATTTTTACCATTGAAAAACGTCCAGAAATGATTGAAGCTACTGACTGAATGAAAGTAGCTGGCATCTCACTCTCTTTGAATCTTCTTTATCATGCTAAGAGGAGCAGGAAAAAGCAAAAAATTTCAGACTTGCACCTTGCAATGCGGAGAAATTACTGTTTGTGCATTTACAATATTCATTGATTTTTGCCATTGAAAAACATCATGTTATTCATATACCAGAAATGTTTGAAGCTACTGACTGAATGAAAGGAGCTGGCATCTCACTCTCTTTGAATCTTCTTTATCATGCTAAGAGGAGCAGGAAAAAGCAAAAAATTTCAGAATTGCACCTTGCAATGCGGAGAAATTACTGTTTGTGCATTTACAATATTCATTGATTTTTGCCATTGAAAAACGTCCAGAAATGATTGAAGCTACTGACTGAATGAAAGGAGCTGGCATCTCACTCTCTTTGAATCTTCTTTATCATGCTAAGAGGAGCAGGAAAAAGCAAAAAATTTCAGAATTGCACATTGCAATGCGGAGAAATTACTGTTTGTGCATTTACAATATTCATTGATTTTTGCCATTGAAAAACGTCCAGAAATGATTGAAGCTACTGACTGAATGAAAGGAGCTGGCATCTCACTCTCTTTGAATCTTCTTTATCATGCTAAGAGGAGCAGGAAAAAGCAAAAAATTTCAGAATTGCACCTTGCAATGCGGAGAAATTACTGTTTGTGCATTTACAATATTCATTGATTTTTGCCATTGAAAAACATGTTATTCATATACCAGAAATGTTTGAAGCTACTGACTGAATGAAAGGAGCTGGCACCTCACTCTCTTTGAATCTTCTTTATCATGCTAAGAGGAGCGGGAAAAAGCAAAAAATTTCAGAATTGCACCTTGCAATGCGGAAAAATTACTGTTTGTGCATTTACAATATTCATTGATTTTTGCCATTGAAAAACGTCCAGAAATGATTGAAGCTACTGACTGAATGAAAGGAGCTGGCATCTCACTCTCTTTGAATCTTCTTTATCATGCTAAGAGGAGCAGGAAAAAGCAAAACATTTCAGAATTGCACCTTGCAATGCGGAGAAATTACAGTTTGTGCATTTACAATATTCATTGATTTTTGCCATTGAAAAACATCCAGAAATGATTGAAGCTACTGACTGAATGAAAGGAGCTGGCATCTCACTCTCTTTGAATCTTCTTTATCATGCTAAGAGGAGCAGGAAAAAGCAAAAAATTTCAGAATTGCACCTTGCAATGCGGAGAAATTACTGTTTGTGCATTTACAATATTCATTGATTTTTGCCATTGAAAAACATCATGTTATTCATATACCAGAAATGTTTGAAGCTACTGACTGAATGAAAGGAGCTGGCATCTCACTCTCTTTGAATCTTCTTTATCATGCTAAGAGGAGCAGGAAAAAGCAAAAAATTTCAGAATTGCACCTTGCAATGCGGAGAAATTACTGTTTGTGCATTTACAATATTCATTGATTTTTGCCATTGAAAAACGTCCAGAAATGATTGAAGCTACTGACTGAATGAAAGGAGCTGGCATCTCACTCTCTTTGAATCTTCTTTATCATGCTAAGAGGAGCAGGAAAAAGCAAAAAATTTCAGAATTGCACCTTGAAATGCGGAGAAATTACAGTTTTTGCATTTACAATATTCATTGATTTTTGCCATTGAGAAACGTCCAGAAATGATTGAAGCTACTGACTGAATGAAAGGAGCTGGCATCTCACTCTCTTTGAATCTTCTTTATCATGCTAAGAGGAACAGGAAAAAGCAAAAAATTTCAGAATTGCACCTTGCAATGCGGAGAAATTACTGTTTGTGCATTTACAATATTCATTGATTTTTGCCATTGAAAAACATCATGTTATTTATATACCAGAAATGTTTGAAGCTACTGACTGAATGAAAGGAGCTGGCATCTCACTCTCTTTGAATCTTCTTTATCATGCTAAGAGGAGCAGGAAAAAGCAAAAAATTTCAGAATTGCACCTTGCAATGTGGAGAAATTACTGTTTGTGCATTTACAATATTCATTGATTTTTACCATTGAAAAACGTCCAGAAATGATTGAAGCTACTGACTGAATGAAAGTAGCTGGCATCTCACTCTCTTTGAATTTTCTTTATCATGCTAAGAGGAGCAGGAAAAAGCAAAAAATTTCAGACTTGCACCTTGCAATGCGGAGAAATTACTGTTTGTGCATTTACAATATTCATTGATTTTTGCCATTGAAAAACATCATGTTATTCATATACCAGAAATGTTTGAAGCTACTGACTGAATGAAAGGAGCTGGCATCTCACTCTCTTTGAATCTTCTTTATCATGCTAAGAGGAGCAGGAAAAAGCAAAAAATTTCAGAATTGCACCTTGCAATGCGGAGAAATTACTGTTTGTGCATTTACAATATTCATTGATTTTTGCCATTGAAAAACATCATGTTATTCATATACCAGAAATGTTTGAAGCTACTGACTGAATGAAAGGAGCTGGCATCTCACTCTCTTTGAATCTTCTTTATCATGCTAAGAGGAGCAGGAAAAAGCAAAAAATTTTAGAATTGCACCTTGCAATGTGCAGAAATTACTGTTTGTGCATTTACAATATTCATTGATTTTTACCATTGAAAAACGTCCAGAAATGATTGAAGCTACTGACTGAATGAAAGTAGCTGGCATCTCACTCTCTTTGAATCTTCTTTATCATGCTAAGAGGAGCAGGAAAAAGCAAAAAATTTCAGACTTGCACCTTGCAATGCGGAGAAATTACTGTTTGTGCATTTACAATATTCATTGATTTTTGCCATTGAAAAACATCATGTTATTCATATACCAGAAATGTTTGAAGCTACTGACTGAATGAAAGGAGCTGGCATCTCACTCTCTTTGAATCTTCTTTATCATGCTAAGAGGAGCAGGAAAAAGCAAAAAATTTCAGAATTGCACCTTGCAATGCGGAGAAATTACTGTTTGTGCATTTACAATATTCATTGATTTTTGCCATTGAAAAACGTCCAGAAATGATTGAAGCTACTGACTGAATGAAAGGAGCTGGCATCTCACTCTCTTTGAATCTTCTTTATCATGCTAAGAGGAGCAGGAAAAAGCAAAAAATTTCAGAATTGCACATTGCAATGCGGAGAAATTACTGTTTGTGCATTTACAATATTCATTGATTTTTGCCATTGAAAAACGTCCAGAAATGATTGAAGCTACTGACTGAATGAAAGGAGCTGGCATCTCACTCTCTTTGAATCTTCTTTATCATGCTAAGAGGAGCAGGAAAAAGCAAAAAATTTCAGAATTGCACCTTGCAATGCGGAGAAATTACTGTTTGTGCATTTACAATATTCATTGATTTTTGCCATTGAAAAACATGTTATTCATATACCAGAAATGTTTGAAGCTACTGACTGAATGAAAGGAGCTGGCACCTCACTCTCTTTGAATCTTCTTTATCATGCTAAGAGGAGCGGGAAAAAGCAAAAAATTTCAGAATTGCACCTTGCAATGCGGAAAAATTACTGTTTGTGCATTTACAATATTCATTGATTTTTGCCATTGAAAAACGTCCAGAAATGATTGAAGCTACTGACTGAATGAAAGGAGCTGGCATCTCACTCTCTTTGAATCTTCTTTATCATGCTAAGAGGAGCAGGAAAAAGCAAAACATTTCAGAATTGCACCTTGCAATGCGGAGAAATTACAGTTTGTGCATTTACAATATTCATTGATTTTTGCCATTGAAAAACATCCAGAAATGATTGAAGCTACTGACTGAATGAAAGGAGCTGGCATCTCACTCTCTTTGAATCTTCTTTATCATGCTAAGAGGAGCAGGAAAAAGCAAAAAATTTCAGAATTGCACCTTGCAATGCGGAGAAATTACTGTTTGTGCATTTACAATATTCATTGATTTTTGCCATTGAAAAACATCATGTTATTCATATACCAGAAATGTTTGAAGCTACTGACTGAATGAAAGGAGCTGGCATCTCACTCTCTTTGAATCTTCTTTATCATGCTAAGAGGAGCAGGAAAAAGCAAAAAATTTCAGAATTGCACCTTGCAATGTGGAGAAATTACTGTTTGTGCATTTACAATATTCATTGATTTTTACCATTGAAAAACGTCCAGAAATGATTGAAGCTACTGACTGAATGAAAGTAGCTGGCATCTCACTCTCTTTGAATCTTCTTTATCATGCTAAGAGGATCAGGAAAAAGCAAAAAATTTCAGACTTGCACCTTGCAATGCGGAGAAATTACTGTTTGTGCATTTACAATATTCATTGATTTTTGCCATTGAAAAACATCATGTTATTCATATACCAGAAATGTTTGAAGCTACTGACTGAATGAAAGGAGCTGGCATCTCACTCTCTTTGAATCTTCTTTATCATGCTAAGAGGAGCAGGAAAAAGCTAAAAATTTCAGAATTGCACCTTGCAATGCGGAGAAATTATTGTTTGTGCATTTACAATATTCATTGATTTTTGCTATTGAAAAACATCATGTTATTCATATACCAGAAATGTTTGAAGCTACTGACTGAATGAAAGGAGCTGGCATCTCAATCTCTTTGAATCTTCTTTATCATGCTAAGAGGAGCAGGATAAAGCAAAAAATTTCAGAATTGCACCTTGCAATGTGGAGAAATTACTGTTTGTGCATTTACAATATTCATTGATTTTTACCATTGAAAAACGTCCAGAAATGATTGAAGCTACTGACTGAATGAAAGTAGCTGGCATCTCACTCTCTTTGAATCTTCTTTATCATGCTAAGAGGAGCAGGAAAAAGCAAAAAATTTCAGAATTGCACCTTGCAATGCGGAGAAATTACTGTTTGTGCATTTACAATATTCATTGATTTTTGCCATTGAAAAACATGTTATTCATATACCAGAAATGTTTGAAGCTACTGACTGAATGAAAGGAGCTGGCACCTCACTCTCTTTGAATCTTCTTTATCATGCTAAGAGGAGCGGGAAAAAGCAAAAAATTTCAGAATTGCACCTTGCAATGCGGAAAAATTACTGTTTGTGCATTTACAATATTCATTGATTTTTGCCATTGAAAAACGTCCAGAAATGATTGAAGCTACTGACTGAATGAAAGGAGCTGGCATCTCACTCTCTTTGAATCTTCTTTATCATGCTAAGAGGAGCAGGAAAAAGCAAAACATTTCAGAATTGCACCTTGCAATGCGGAGAAATTACAGTTTGTGCATTTACAATATTCATTGATTTTTGCCATTGAAAAACATCCAGAAATGATTGAAGCTACTGACTGAATGAAAGGAGCTGGCATCTCACTCTCTTTGAATCTTCTTTATCATGCTAAGAGGAGCAGGAAAAAGCAAAAAATTTCAGAATTGCACCTTGCAATGCGGAGAAATTACTGTTTGTGCATTTACAATATTCATTGATTTTTGCCATTGAAAAACATCATGTTATTCATATACCAGAAATGTTTGAAGCTACTGACTGAATGAAAGGAGCTGGCATCTCACTCTCTTTGAATCTTCTTTATCATGCTAAGAGGAGCAGGAAAAAGCAAAAAATTTCAGAATTGCACCTTGCAATGTGGAGAAATTACTGTTTGTGCATTTACAATATTCATTGATTTTTACCATTGAAAAACGTCCAGAAATGATTGAAGCTACTGACTGAATGAAAGTAGCTGGCATCTCACTCTCTTTGAATCTTCTTTATCATGCTAAGAGGATCAGGAAAAAGCAAAAAATTTCAGACTTGCACCTTGCAATGCGGAGAAATTACTGTTTGTGCATTTACAATATTCATTGATTTTTGCCATTGAAAAACATCATGTTATTCATATACCAGAAATGTTTGAAGCTACTGACTGAATGAAAGGAGCTGGCATCTCACTCTCTTTGAATCTTCTTTATCATGCTAAGAGGAGCAGGAAAAAGCAAAAAATTTCAGAATTGCACCTTGCAATGCGGAGAAATTACTGTTTGTGCATTTACAATATTCATTGATTTTTGCCATTGAAAAACATCATGTTATTCATATACCAGAAATGTTTGAAGCTACTGACTGAATGAAAGGAGCTGGCATCTCAATCTCTTTGAATCTTCTTTATCATGCTAAGAGGAGCAGGATAAAGCAAAAAATTTCAGAATTGCACCTTGCAATGTGGAGAAATTACTGTTTGTGCATTTACAATATTCATTGATTTTTACCATTGAAAAACGTCCAGAAATGATTGAAGCTACTGACTGAATGAAAGTAGCTGGCATCTCACTCTCTTTGAATCTTCTTTATCATGCTAAGAGGAGCAGGAAAAAGCAAAAAATTTCAGACTTGCACCTTGCAATGCGGAGAAATTACTGTTTGTGCATTTACAATATTCATTGATTTTTGCCATTGAAAAACATCATGTTATTCATATACCAGAAATGTTTGAAGCTACTGACTGAATGAAAGGAGCTGGCATCTCACTCTCTTTGAATCTTCTTTATCATGCTAAGAGGAGCAGGAAAAAGCAAAAAATTTCAGACTTGCACCTTGCAATGCGGAGAAATTACTGTTTGTGCATTTACAATATTCATTGATTTTTGCCATTGAAAAACATCATGTTATTCATATACCAGAAATGTTTGAAGCTACTGACTGAATGAAAGGAACTGGCATCTCACTCTCTTTGAATCTTCTTTATCATGCTAAGAGGAGCAGGAAAAAGCAAAAAATTTCAGAATTGCACCTTGCAATGCGGAGAAATTACTGTTTGTGCATTTACAATATTCATTGATTTTTGCCATTGAAAAACGTCCAGAAATGATTGAAGGTACTGACTGAATGAAAGGAGCTGGCATCTCACTCTCTTTGAATCTTCTTTATCATTCTAAGAGGAGCAGGAAAAAGCAAAAAATTTCAGAATTGCACCTTGCAATGCGGAGAAATTACTGTTTGTGCATTTACAATATTCATTGATTTTTGCCATTGAAAAACGTCCAGAAATGATTGAAGCTACTGACTCAATGAATGGAGCTGGCATCTCACTCTCTTTGAATCTTCTTTATCATGCTAAGAGGAGCAGGAAAAAGCAAAAAATTTCAGAATTGCACCTTGCAATGCGGAGAAATTACAGTTTGTGCATTTACAATATTCATTGATTTTTGCCATTGAAAAACGTCCAGAAATGATTGAAGCTACTGACTGAATGAAAGGAGCTGGCATCTCACTCTCTTTGAATCTTCTTTATCATGCTAAGAGGAGCAGGAAAAAGCAAAAAATTTCAGAATTGCACCTTGCAATGCGGAGAAATTACTGTTTGTGCATTTACAATATACATTGATTTTTGCCATTGAAAAACGTCCAGAAATGATTGAAGCTACTGACTGAATGAAAGGAGCTGGCATCTCACTCTCTTTGAATCTTCTTTATCATGCTAAGAGGAGCAGGAAAAAGCAAAAAATTTCAGAATTGCACGTTGCAATGCGGAGAAATTACTGTTTGTGCATTTACAATATTCATTGATTTTTGCCGTTGAAAAAAGTCCAGAAATGATTGAAGCTACTGACTGAATGAAAGGAGCTGGCATCTCACTCTCTTTGAATCTTCTTTATCATGCTAAGAGGAGCAGGAAAAAGCAAAAAATTTCAGAATTGCACCTTGCAATGCGGAGAAATTACTGTTTGTGCATTTACAATATTCATTGATTTTTGCCATTGAAAAACATCATGTTATTCATATACCAGAAATGATTGAAGCTACTGACTGAATGAAAGGAGCTGGCATCTCACTCTCTTTGAATCTTCTTTATCATGCTAAGAGGAGCAGGAAAAAGCAAAAAATTTCAGAATTGCACCTTGCAATGTGGAGAAATTACTGTTTGTGCATTTACAATATTCATTGATTTTTACCATTGAAAAACGTCCAGAAATGATTGAAGCTACTGACTGAATGAAAGTAGCTGCCATCTCACTCTCTTTGAATCTTTTTTATCATGCTAAGAGGAGCAGGAAAAAGCAAAAAATTTCAGACTTGCACCTTGCAATGCGGAGAAATTACTGTTTGTGCATTTACAATATTCATTGATTTTTGCCATTGAAAAACATCATGTTATTCATATACCAGAAATGTTTGAAGCTACTGACTGAATGAAAGGATCTGGCATCTCACTCTCTTTGAATCTTCTTTATCATGCTAAGAGGAGCAGGAAAAAGCAAAAAATTTCAGAATTGCACCTTGCAATGCGGAGAAATTACTTTTTGTGCATTTACAATATTCATTGATTTTTGCCATTGAAAAACGTCCAGAAATGATTGAAGCTACTGACTGAATGAAAGGAGCTGGCATCTCACTCTCTTTGAATCTTCTTTATCATGCTAAGAGGAGCAGGAAAAAGCAAAAAATTTCAGAATTGCACCTTGCAATGCGGAGAAATTACTGTTTGTGCATTTACAATATTCATTGATTTTTGCCATTGAAAAACGTCCAGAAATGATTGAAGCTACTGACTGAATGAAAGGAGCTGGCATCTCACTCTCTTTGAATCTTCTTTATCATGCTAAGAGGAGCAGGAAAAAGCAAAAAATTTCAGAATTGCACCTTGCAATGCGGAGAAATTACTGTTTGTGCATTTACAATATTCATTGATTTTTGCCATTGAAAAACATGTAATTCATATACCAGAAATGTTTGAAGCTACTGACTGAATGAAAGGAGCTGGCACCTCACTCTCTTTGAATCTTCTTTATCATGCTAAGAGGAGCGGGAAAAAGCAAAAAATTTCAGAATTGCACCTTGCAATGCGGAGAAATTACTGTTTGTGCATTTACAATATTCATTGATTTTTGCCATTGAAAAACGTCCAGAAATGATTGAAGGTACTGACTGAATGAAAGGAGCTGGCATCTCACTCTCTTTGAATCTTCTTTATCATGCTAAGAGGAGCAGGAAAAAGCAAAAAATTTCAGAATTGCACCTTGCAATGCGGAGAAATTACTGTTTGTGCATTTACAATATTCATTGATTTTTGCCATTGAAAAACGTCCAGAAATGATTGAAGCTACTGACTGAATGAAAGGAGCTGGCATCTCACTCTCTTTGAATCTTCTTTATCATGCTAAGAGGAGCAGGAAAAAGCAAAAAATTTCAGAATTGCACCTTGCAATGCGGAGAAATTACAGTTTGTGCATTTACAATATTCATTGATTTTTGCCATTGAGAAACGTCCAGAAATGATTGAAGCTACTGACTGAATGAAAGGAGCTGGCATCTCACTCTCTTTGAATCTTCTTTATCATGCTAAGAGGAACAGGAAAAAGCAAAAAATTTCAGAATTGCACCTTGCAATGCGGAGAAATTACTGTTTGTGCATTTACAATATTCATTGATTTTTGCCATTGAAAAACATCATGTTATTTATATACCAGAAATGTTTGAAGCTACTGACTGAATGAAAGGAGCTGGCATCTCACTCTCTTTGAATCTTCTTTATCATGCTAAGAGGAGCAGGAAAAAGCAAAAAATTTCAGAATTGCACCTTGCAATGTGGAGAAATTACTGTTTGTGCATTTACAATATTCATTGATTTTTACCATTGAAAAACGTCCAGAAATGATTGAAGCTACTGACTGAATGAAAGTAGCTGGCATCTCACTCTCTTTGAATTTTCTTTATCATGCTAAGAGGAGCAGGAAAAAGCAAAAAATTTCAGACTTGCACCTTGCAATGCGGAGAAATTACTGTTTGTGCATTTACAATATTCATTGATTTTTGCCATTGAAAAACATCATGTTATTCATATACCAGAAATGTTTGAAGCTACTGACTGAATGAAAGGAGCTGGCATCTCACTCTCTTTGAATCTTCTTTATCATGCTAAGAGGAGCAGGAAAAAGCAAAAAATTTCAGAATTGCACCTTGCAATGCGGAGAAATTACTGTTTGTGCATTTACAATATTCATTGATTTTTGCCATTGAAAAACATCATGTTATTCATATACAAGAAATGTTTGAAGCTACTGACTGAATGAAAGGAGCTGGCATCTCAATCTCTTTGAATCTTCTTTATCATGCTAAGAGGAGCAGGAAAAAGCAAAAAATTTCAGAATTGCACCTTGCAATGTGGAGAAATTACTGTTTGTGCATTTACAATATTCATTGATTTTTACCATTGAAAAACGTCCAGAAATGATTGAAGCTACTGACTGAATGAAAGTAGCTGGCATCTCACTCTCTTTGAATCTTCTTTATCATGCTAAGAGGAGCAGGAAAAAGCAAAAAATTTCAGACTTGCACCTTGCAATGCGGAGAAATTACTATTTGTGCATTTACAATATTCATTGATTTTTGCCATTGAAAAACATCATGTTATTCATATACCAGAAATGTTTGAAGCTACTGACTGAATGAAAGGAGCTGGCATCTCACTCTCTTTGAATCTTCTTTATCATGCTAAGAGGAGCAGGAAAAAGCAAAAAATTTCAGAATTGCACCTTGCAATGCGGAGAAATTACTGTTTGTGCATTTACAATATTCATTGATTTTTGCCATTGAAAAACGTCCAGAAATGATTGAAGCTACTGACTGAATGAAAGGAGCTGGCATCTCACTCTCTTTGAATCTTCTTTATCATGCTAAGAGGAGCAGGAAAAAGCAAAAAATTTCAGAATTGCACCTTGCAATGCGGAGAAATTACTGTTTGTGCATTTACAATATTCATTGATTTTTGCCATTGAAAAACGTCCAGAAATGATTGAAGCTACTGACTGAATGAAAGGAGCTGGCATCTCACTCTCTTTGAATCTTCTTTATCATGCTAAGAGGAGCGGGAAAAAGCAAAAAATTTCAGAATTGCACCTTGCAATGCGGAAAAATTACTGTTTGTGCATTTACAATATTCATTGATTTTTGCCATTGAAAAACATGTTATTCATATACCAGAAATGTTTGAAGCTACTGACTGAATGAAAGGAGCTGGCACCTCACTCTCTTTGAATCTTCTTTATCATGCTAAGAGGAGCGGGAAAAAGCAAAAAATTTCAGAATTGCACCTTGCAATGCGGAAAAATTACTGTTTGTGCATTTACAATATTCATTGATTTTTGCCATTGAAAAACGTCCAGAAATGATTGAAGGTACTGACTGAATGAAAGGAGCTGGCATCTCACTCTCTTTGAATCTTCTTTATCATGCTAAGAGGAGCAGGAAAAAGCAAAAAATTTCAGAATTGCACCTTGCAATGCGGAGAAATTACTGTTTGTGCATTTACAATATTCATTGATTTTTGCCATTGAAAAACGTCCAGAAATGATTGAAGCTACTGACTGAATGAAAGGAGCTGGCATCTCACTCTCTTTGAATCTTCTTTATCATGCTAAGAGGAGCAGGAAAAAGCAAAAAATTTCAGAATTGCACCTTGCAATGCGGAGAAATTACAGTTTGTGCATTTACAATATTCATTGATTTTTGCCATTGAAAAACATCCAGAAATGATTGAAGCTACTGACTGAATGAAAGGAGCTGGCATCTCACTCTCTTTGAATCTTCTTTATCATGCTAAGAGGAGCAGGAAAAAGCAAAAAATTTCAGAATTGCACCTTGCAATGCGGAGAAATTACTGTTTGTGCATTTACAATATTCATTGATTTTTGCCATTGAAAAACATCATGTTATTCATATACCAGAAATGTTTGAAGCTACTGACTGAATGAAAGGAGCTGGCATCTCACTCTCTTTGAATCTTCTTTATCATGCTAAGAGGAGCAGGAAAAAGCAAAAAATTTCAGAATTGCACCTTGCAATGTGGAGAAATTACTGTTTGTGCATTTACAATAATCATTGATTTTTACCATTGAAAAACGTCCAGAAATGATTGAAGCTACTGACTGAATGAAAGTAGCTGGCATCTCACTCTCTTTGAATCTTCTTTATCATGCTAAGAGGAGCAGGAAAAAGCAAAAAATTTCAGACTTGCACCTTGCAATGCGGAGAAATTACTGTTTGTGCATTTACAATATTCATTGATTTTTGCCATTGAAAAACATCATGTTATTCATATACCAGAAATGTTTGAAGCTACTGACTGAATAAAAGGAGCTGGCATCTCACTCTCTTTGAATCTTCTTTATCATGCTAAGAGGAGCAGGAAAAAGCAAAAAATTTCAGAATTGCACCTTGCAATGCGGAGAAATTACTGTTTGTGCATTTACAATATTCATTGATTTTTGCCATTGAAAAACATCATGTTATTCATATACCAGAAATGTTTGAAGCTACTGACTGAATGAAAGGAGCTGGCATCTCAATCTCTTTGAATCTTCTTTATCATGCTAAGAGGAGCAGGATAAAGCAAAAAATTTCAGAATTGCACCTTGCAATGTGGAGAAATTACTGTTTGTGTATTTACAATATTCATTGATTTTTACCATTGAAAAATGTCCAGAAATGATTGAAGCTACTGACTGAATGAAAGTAGCTGGCATCTCACTCTCTTTGAATCTTCTTTATCATGCTAAGAGGAGCAGGAAAAAGCAAAAAATTTCAGACTTGCACCTTGCAATGCGGAGAAATTACTGTTTGTGCATTTACAATATTCATTGATTTTTGCCATTGAAAAACATCATGTTATTCATATACCAGAAATGTTTGAAGCTACTAACTGAATGAAAGGAGCTGGCATCTCACTCTCTTTGAATCTTCTTTATCATGCTAAGAGGAGCAGGAAAAAGCAAAAAATTTCAGACTTGCACCTTGCAATGCGGAGAAATTACTGTTTGTGCATTTACAATATTCATTGATTTTTGCCATTGAAAAACATCATGTTATTCATATACCAGAAATGTTTGAAGCTACTGACTGAATGAAAGGAACTGGCATCTCACTCTCTTTGAATCTTCTTTATCATGCTAAGAGGAGCAGGAAAAAGCAAAAAATTTCAGAATTGCACCTTGCAATGCGGAGAAATTACTGTTTGTGCATTTACAATATTCATTGATTTTTGCCATTGAAAAACGTCCAGAAATGATTGAAGGTACTGACTGAATGAAAGGAGCTGGCATCTCACTCTCTTTGAATCTTCTTTATCATTCTAAGAGGAGCAGGAAAAAGCAAAAAATTTCAGAATTGCACCTTGCAATGCGGAGAAATTACTGTTTGTGCATTTACAATATTCATTGATTTTTGCCATTGAAAAACGTCCAGAAATGATTGAAGCTACTGACTCAATGAATGGAGCTGGCATCTCACTCTCTTTGAATCTTCTTTATCATGCTAAGAGGAGCAGGAAAAAGCAAAAAATTTCAGAACTGCACCTTGCAATGCGGAGAAATTACAGTTTGTGCATTTACAATATTCATTGATTTTTGCCATTGAAAAACGTCCAGAAATGATTGAAGCTACTGACTGAATGAAAGGAGCTGGCATCTCACTCTCTTTGAATCTTCTTTATCATGCTAAGAGGAGCAGGAAAAAGCAAAAAATTTCAGAATTGCACCTTGCAATGCGGAGAAATTACTGTTTGTGCATTTACAATATTCGTTGATTTTTGCCATTGAAAAACGTCCAGAAATGATTGAAGCTACTGACTGAATGAAAGGAGCTGGCATCTCACTCTCTTTGAATCTTCTTTATCATGCTAAGAGGAGCAGGAAAAAGCAAAAAATTTCAGAATTGCACCTTGCAATGCGGAGAAATTACTGTTTGTGCATTTACAATATTCATTGATTTTTGCCATTGAAAAACATGTTATTCATATACCAGAAATGTTTGAAGCTCCTGACTGAATGAAAGGAGCTGGCACCTCACTCTCTTTGAATCTTCTTTATCATGCTAAGAGGAGCAGGAAAAAGCAAAAAATTTCAGAATTGCACCTTGCAATGCGGAGAAATTACTGTTTGTGCATTTACAATATTCATTGATTTTTGCCATTGAAAAACGTCCAGAAATGATTGAAGCTACTGACTGAATGAAAGGAGCTGGCATCTCACTCTCTTTGAATCTTCTTTATTATGCTAAGAGGAGCAGGAAAAAGCAAAAAATTTCAGAATTGCACCTTGCAATGCGGAGAAATTACTGTTTGTGCATTTACAATATTCATTGATTTTTGCCATTGAAAAATGTCCAGAAATGATTGAAGCTACTGACTGAATGAAAGGAGCTGGCATCTCACTCTCTTTGAATCTTCTTTATCATGCTAAGAGGAGCAGGAAAAAGCAAAAAATTTCAGAATTGCGCCTTGCAATGCGGAGAAATTACTGTTTGTGCATTTACAAAATTCATTGATTTTTGCCATTGAAAAACATCATGTTATTCATATACCAGAAATGATTGAAGCTACTGACTGAAGGAAAGGAGCTGGCATCTCACTCTCTTTGAATCTTCTTTATCATGCTAAGAGGAGCAGGAAAAAGCAAAAAATTTCAGAATTGCACCTTGCAATGCGGAGAAATTACTGTTTGTGCATTTACAATATTCATTGATTCTTGCCATTGAAAAACGTCCAGAAATGATTGAAGCTACTGACTGAATGAAAGGAGCTGGCATCTCACTCTCTTTGAATCTTCTTTATCATGCTAAGAGGAGCAGGAAAAAGCAAAAAATTTCAGAATTGCACCTTGCAATGCGGAGAAATTACTGTTTGTGCATTTACAATATTCATTGATTTTTGCCATTGAAAAACATGTTATTCATATACCAGAAATGTTTGAAGCTCCTGACTGAATGAAAGGAGCTGGCACCTCACTCTCTTTGAATCTTCTTTATCATGCTAAGAGGAGCAGGAAAAAGCAAAAAATTTCAGAATTGCACCTTGCAATGCGGAGAAATTACTGTTTGTGCATTTACAATATTCATTGATTTTTGCCATTGAAAAACGTCCAGAAATGATTGAAGCTACTGACTGAATGAAAGGAGCTGGCATCTCACTCTCTTTGAATCTTCTTTATTATGCTAAGAGGAGCAGGAAAAAGCAAAACATTTCAGAATTGCACCTTGCAATGCGGAGAAATTACTGTTTGTGCATTTACAATATTCATTGATTTTTGCCATTGAAAAACATCATGTTATTCATATACCAGAAATGTTTGAAGCTACTAACTGAATGAAAGGAGCTGGCATCTCACTCTCTTTGAATCTTCTTTATCATGCTAAGAGGAGCAGGAAAAAGCAAAAAATTTCAGACTTGCACCTTGCAATGCGGAGAAATTACTGTTTGTGCATTTACAATATTCATTGATTTTTGCCATTGAAAAACATCATGTTATTCATATACCAGAAATGTTTGAAGCTACTGACTGAATGAAAGGAACTGGCATCTCACTCTCTTTGAATCTTCTTTATCATGCTAAGAGGAGCAGGAAAAAGCAAAAAATTTCAGAATTGCACCTTGCAATGCGGAGAAATTACTGTTTGTGCATTTACAATATTCATTGATTTTTGCCATTGAAAAACGTCCAGAAATGATTGAAGGTACTGACTGAATGAAAGGAGCTGGCATCTCACTCTCTTTGAATCTTCTTTATCATTCTAAGAGGAGCAGGAAAAAGCAAAAAATTTCAGAATTGCACCTTGCAATGCGGAGAAATTACTGTTTGTGCATTTACAATATTCATTGATTTTTGCCATTGAAAAACGTCCAGAAATGATTGAAGCTACTGACTCAATGAATGGAGCTGGCATCTCACTCTCTTTGAATCTTCTTTATCATGCTAAGAGGAGCAGGAAAAAGCAAAAAATTTCAGAATTGCACCTTGCAATGCGGAGAAATTACAGTTTGTGCATTTACAATATTCATTGATTTTTGCCATTGAAAAACGTCCAGAAATGATTGAAGCTACTGACTGAATGAAAGGAGCTGGCATCTCACTCTCTTTGAATCTTCTTTATCATGCTAAGAGGAGCAGGAAAAAGCAAAAAATTTCAGAATTGCACCTTGCAATGCGGAGAAATTACTGTTTGTGCATTTACAATATTCGTTGATTTTTGCCATTGAAAAACGTCCAGAAATGATTGAAGCTACTGACTGAATGAAAGGAGCTGGCATCTCACTCTCTTTGAATCTTCTTTATCATGCTAAGAGGAGCAGGAAAAAGCAAAAAATTTCAGAATTGCACCTTGCAATGCGGAGAAATTACTGTTTGTGCATTTACAATATTCATTGATTTTTGCCATTGAAAAACATGTTATTCATATACCAGAAATGTTTGAAGCTCCTGACTGAATGAAAGGAGCTGGCACCTCACTCTCTTTGAATCTTCTTTATCATGCTAAGAGGAGCAGGAAAAAGCAAAAAATTTCAGAATTGCACCTTGCAATGCGGAGAAATTACTGTTTGTGCATTTACAATATTCATTGATTTTTGCCATTGAAAAACGTCCAGAAATGATTGAAGCTACTGACTGAATGAAAGGAGCTGGCATCTCACTCTCTTTGAATCTTCTTTATTATGCTAAGAGGAGCAGGAAAAAGCAAAAAATTTCAGAATTGCACCTTGCAATGCGGAGAAATTACTGTTTGTGCATTTACAATATTCATTGATTTTTGCCATTGAAAAATGTCCAGAAATGATTGAAGCTACTGACTGAATGAAAGGAGCTGGCATCTCACTCTCTTTGAATCTTCTTTATCATGCTAAGAGGAGCAGGAAAAAGCAAAAAATTTCAGAATTGCGCCTTGCAATGCGGAGAAATTACTGTTTGTGCATTTACAAAATTCATTGATTTTTGCCATTGAAAAACATCATGTTATTCATATACCAGAAATGATTGAAGCTACTGACTGAAGGAAAGGAGCTGGCATCTCACTCTCTTTGAATCTTCTTTATCATGCTAAGAGGAGCAGGAAAAAGCAAAAAATTTCAGAATTGCACCTTGCAATGCGGAGAAATTACTGTTTGTGCATTTACAATATTCATTGATTCTTGCCATTGAAAAACGTCCAGAAATGATTGAAGCTACTGACTGAATGAAAGGAGCTGGCATCTCACTCTCTTTGAATCTTCTTTATCATGCTAAGAGGAGCAGGAAAAAGCAAAAAATTTCAGAATTGCACCTTGCAATGCGGAGAAATTACTGTTTGTGCATTTACAATATTCGTTGATTTTTGCCATTGAAAAACGTCCAGAAATGATTGAAGCTACTGACTGAATGAAAGGAGCTGGCATCTCACTCTCTTTGAATCTTCTTTATCATGCTAAGAGGAGCAGGAAAAAGCAAAAAATTTCAGAATTGCACCTTGCAATGCGGAGAAATTACTGTTTGTGCATTTACAATATTCATTGATTTTTGCCATTGAAAAACATGTTATTCATATACCAGAAATGTTTGAAGCTCCTGACTGAATGAAAGGAGCTGGCACCTCACTCTCTTTGAATCTTCTTTATCATGCTAAGAGGAGCAGGAAAAAGCAAAAAATTTCAGAATTGCACCTTGCAATGCGGAGAAATTACTGTTTGTGCATTTACAATATTCATTGATTTTTGCCATTGAAAAACGTCCAGAAATGATTGAAGCTACTGACTGAATGAAAGGAGCTGGCATCTCACTCTCTTTGAATCTTCTTTATTATGCTAAGAGGAGCAGGAAAAAGCAAAACATTTCAGAATTGCACCTTGCAATGCGGAGAAATTACTGTTTGTGCATTTACAATATTCATTGATTTTTGCCATTGAAAAATGTCCAGAAATGATTGAAGCTACTGACTGAATGAAAGGAGCTGGCATCTCACTCTCTTTGAATCTTCTTTATCATGCTAAGAGGAGCAGGAAAAAGCAAAAAATTTCAGAATTGCGCCTTGCAATGCGGAGAAATTACTGTTTGTGCATTTACAAAATTCATTGATTTTTGCCATTGAAAAACATCATGTTATTCATATACCAGAAATGATTGAAGCTACTGACTGAAGGAAAGGAGCTGGCATCTCACTCTCTTTGAATCTTCTTTATCATGCTAAGAGGAGCAGGAAAAAGCAAAAAATTTCAGAATTGCACCTTGCAATGCGGAGAAATTACTGTTTGTGCATTTACAATATTCATTGATTCTTGCCATTGAAAAACGTCCAGAAATGATTGAAGCTACTGACTGAATGAAAGGAGCTGGCATCTCACTCTCTTTGAATCTTCTTTATCATGCTAAGAGGAGCAGGAAAAAGCAAAAAATTTCAGAATTGCTCCTTGCAATGCGGAGAAATTACTGTTTGTGCATTTACAATATTCATTGATTTTTGCGATTGAAAAACATCATGTTATTCATATACCAGAAATGATTGAAGCTACTGACTGAATGAAAGGAGCTGGCATCTCATTCTCTTTGAATCTTCTTTATCATGCTAAGAGGAGCAGGAAAAAGTAAAAAATTTCAGAATTGCACCTTGCAATGCGGAGAAATTACTGTTTGTGCATTTACAATATTCAATGATTTTTGCCATTGAAAAACGTCCAGAAATGATTGAAGCTACTGACTGAATGAAAGGAGCTGGCATCTCACTCTCTTTGAATCTTGTTTATCATGCTAAGAGGAGCAGGAAAAAGCAAAAAATTTCAGAATTGCACCTTGCAATGCGGAGAAATTACTGTTTGTGCATTTACAATATTCATTGATTTTTGCCATTGAAAAACGTCCAGAAATGATTGAAGCTACTGACTGAATGAAAGGAGCTGGCATCTCACTCTCTTTGAATCTTCTTTATCATGCTAAGAGGAGCAGGAAAAAGCCAAAAATTTCAGAATTGCACCTTGCAATGCGGAGAAATTACTGTTTGTGCATTTACAATATTCATTGATTTTTGCTATTGAAAAACATCATGTTATTCATATACCAGAAATGATTGAAGCTACTGACTGAATGAAAGGAGCTGGCATCTCACTCTCTTTGAATCTTCTTTATCATGCTAAGAGGAGCAGGAAAAAGCAAAAAATTTCAGAATTGCACCTTGCAATGCGGAGAAATTGCAGTTTGTGCATTTACAATATTCATTGATTTTTGCCATTGAAAAACGTCCAGAAATGATTGAAGCTACTGACTGAATGAAAGGAGCTGGCATCTCACTCTCTTTGAATCTTCTTTATCATGCTAAGAGGAGCAGGAAAAAGCAAAAAATTTCAGAATTGCACCTTGCAATGCGGAGAAATTACTGTTTGTGCATTTACAATATTCATTGATTTTTGCCATTGAAAAACATCATGTTATTCATATACCAGAAATGATTGAAGCTACTGACTGAATGAAAGGAGCTGGCATCTCACTCTCTTTGAATCTTCTTTATCATGCTAAGAGGAGCAGGAAAAAGCAAAAAATTTCAGAATTGCACCTTGCAATGCGGAGAAATTGCAGTTTGTGCATTTACAATATTCATTGATTTTTGCCATTGAAAAACGTCCAGAAATGATTGAAGCTACTGACTGAATGAAAGGAGCTGGCATCTCACTCTCTTTGAATCTTCTTTATCATGCTAAGAGGAGCAGGAAAAAGCAAAAAATTTCAGAATTGCACCTTGCAATGCGGAGAAATTACTGTTTGTGCATTTACAATATTCATTGATTTTTGCCATTGAAAAACGTCCAGAAATGATTGAAGCTACTGACTGAATGAAAGGAGCTGGCATCTCACTCTCTTTGAATCTTCTTTATCATGCTAAGAGGAGCAGGAAAAAGCAAAAAATTTCAGAATTGCACCTTGCAATGCGGAGAAATTACTGTTTGTGCATTTACAATATTCATTGATTTTTGCCATTGAAAAATGTCCAGAAATGATTGAAGCTACTGACTGAATGAAAGGAGCTGGCATCTCACTCTCTTTGAATCTTCTTTATCATGCTAAGAGGAGCAGGAAAAAGCAAAAAATTTCAGAATTGCGCCTTGCAATGCGGAGAAATTACTGTTTGTGCATTTACAAAATTCATTGATTTTTGCCATTGAAAAACATCATGTTATTCATATACCAGAAATGATTGAAGCTACTGACTGAAGGAAAGGATCTGGCATCTCACTCTCTTTGAATCTTCTTTGTCATGCTAAGAGGAGCAGGAAAAAGCAAAAAATTTCAGAATTGCACCTTGCAATGCGGAGAAATTACTGTTTGTGCATTTACAATATTCATTGATTTTTGCCATTGAAAAACGTCCAGAAATGATTGAAGCTACTGACTGAATGAAAGGAGCTGGCATCTCACTCTCTTTGAATCTTCTTTATCATGCTAAGAGGAGCAGGAAAAAGCAAAACATTTCAGAATTGCACCTTGCAATGCGGAGAAATTACTGTTTGTGCATTTACAATATTCATTGATTTTTGCGATTGAAAAACATCATGTTATTCATATACCAGAAATGATTGAAGCTACTGACTGAATGAAAGGAGCTGGCATCTCACTCTCTTTGAATCTTCTTTATCATGCTAAGAGGAGCAGGAAAAAGTAAAAAATTTCAGAATTGCACCTTGCAATGCGGAGAAATTACTGTTTGTGCATTTACAATATTCAATGATTTTTGCCATTGAAAAACGTCCAGAAATGATTGAAGCTACTGACTGAATGAAAGGAGCTGGCATCTCACTCTCTTTGAACCTTCTTTATCATGCTAAGAGGAGCAGGAAAAAGCAAAAAATTTCAGAATTGCACCTTGCAATGCGGAGAAATTACTGTTTGTGCATTTACAATATTCATTGATTTTTGCCATTGAAAAACATCATGTTATTCATATACCAGAAATGATTGAAGCTACTGACTGAATGAAAGGAGCTGGCATCTCACTCTCTTTGAATCTTCTTTATCATGCTAAGAGGAGCAGGAAAAAGCAAAAAATTTCAGAATTGCACCTTGCAATGCGGAGAAATTGCAGTTTGTGCATTTACAATATTCATTGATTTTTGCCATTGAAAAACGTCCAGAAATGATTGAAGCTACTGACTGAATGAAAGGAGCTGGCATCTCACTCTCTTTGAATCTTCTTTATCATGCTAAGAGGAGCAGGAAAAAGCAAAAAATTTCAGAATTGCACCTTGCAATGCGGAGAAATTACTGTTTGTGCATTTACAATATTCATTGATTTTTGCCATTGAAAAACGTCCAGAAATGATTGAAGCTACTGACTGAATGAAAGGAGCTGGCATCTCACTCTCTTTGAATCTTCTTTATCATGCTAAGAGGAGCAGGAAAAAGCAAAAAATTTCAGAATTGCACCTTGCAATGCGGAGAAATTACTGTTTGTGCATTTACAATATTCATTGATTTTTGCCATTGAAAAACATCATGTTATTCATATACCAGAAATGTTTGAAGCTACTGACTGAATGAAAGGAGCTGGCATCTCACTCTCTTTGAATCTTCTTTATCATGCTAGAGCAGGAAAAAGCAAAAAATTTCAGAATTGCACCTTGCAATGCGGAGAAATTACTGTTTGTGCATTTACAATATTCATTGATTTTTGCCATTGAAAAACGTCCAGAAATGATTGAAGCTACTGACTGAATGAAAGGAGCTGGTATCTCACTCTCTTTGAATCTTCTTTATCATGCTAAGAGGAGCAGGAAAAGGCAAAAAATTTCAGAATTGCACCTTGCAATGCGGAGAAATTACTGTTTGTGCATTTACAATATTCATTGATTTTTGCCATTGAAAAACATCATGTTATTCATATACCAGAAATGATTGAAGCTACTGACTGAATGAAAGGAGCTGGCATCTCATTCTCTTTGAATCTTCTTTATCATGCTAAGAGGAGCAGGAAAAAGTAAAAAATTTCAGAATTGCACCTTGCAATGCGGAGAAATTACTGTTTGTGCATTTACAATATTCAATGATTTTTGCCATTGAAAAACGTCCAGAAATGATTGAAGCTACTGACTGAATGAAAGGAGCTGGCATCTCACTCTCTTTGAATCTTGTTTATCATGCTAAGAGGAGCAGGAAAAAGCAAAAAATTTCAGAATTGCACCTTGCAATGCGGAGAAATTACTGTTTGTGCATTTACAATATTCATTGATTTTTGCCATTGAAAAACGTCCAGAAATGATTGAAGCTACTGACTGAATGAAAGGAGCTGGCATCTCACTCTCTTTGAATCTTCTTTATCATGCTAAGAGGAGCAGGAAAAAGCCAAAAATTTCAGAATTGCACCTTGCAATGCGGAGAAATTACTGTTTGTGCATTTACAATATTCATTGATTTTTGCTATTGAAAAACATCATGTTATTCATATACCAGAAATGATTGAAGCTACTGACTGAATGAAAGGAGCTGGCATCTCACTCTCTTTGAATCTTCTTTATCATGCTAAGAGGAGCAGGAAAAAGCAAAAAATTTCAGAATTGCACCTTGCAATGCGGAGAAATTGCAGTTTGTGCATTTACAATATTCATTGATTTTTGCCATTGAAAAACGTCCAGAAATGATTGAAGCTACTGACTGAATGAAAGGAGCTGGCATCTCACTCTCTTTGAATCTTCTTTATCATGCTAAGAGGAGCAGGAAAAAGCAAAAAATTTCAGAATTGCACCTTGCAATGCGGAGAAATTACTGTTTGTGCATTTACAATATTCATTGATTTTTGCCATTGAAAAACATCATGTTATTCATATACCAGAAATGATTGAAGCTACTGACTGAATGATAGGAGCTGGCATCTCACTCTCTTTGAATCTTCTTTATCATGCTAAGAGGAGCAGGAAAAAGCAAAAAATTTCAGAATTGCACCTTGCAATGCGGAGAAATTGCAGTTTGTGCATTTACAATATTCATTGATTTTTGCCATTGAAAAACGTCCAGAAATGATTGAAGCTACTGACTGAATGAAAGGAGCTGGCATCTCACTCTCTTTGAATCTTCTTTATCATGCTAAGAGGAGCAGGAAAAAGCAAAAAATTTCAGAATTGCACCTTGCAATGCGGAGAAATTACTGTTTGTGCATTTACAATATTCATTGATTTTTGCCATTGAAAAACGTCCAGAAATGATTGAAGCTACTGACTGAATGAAAGGAGCTGGCATCTCACTCTCTTTGAATCTTCTTTATCATGCTAAGAGGAGCAGGAAAAAGCAAAAAATTTCAGAATTGCACCTTGCAATGCGGAGAAATTACTGTTTGTGCATTTACAATATTCATTGATTTTTGCCATTGAAAAATGTCCAGAAATGATTGAAGCTACTGACTGAATGAAAGGAGCTGGCATCTCACTCTCTTTGAATCTTCTTTATCATGCTAAGAGGAGCAGGAAAAAGCAAAAAATTTCAGAATTGCGCCTTGCAATGCGGAGAAATTACTGTTTGTGCATTTACAAAATTCATTGATTTTTGCCATTGAAAAACATCATGTTATTCATATACCAGAAATGATTGAAGCTACTGACTGAAGGAAAGGATCTGGCATCTCACTCTCTTTGAATCTTCTTTGTCATGCTAAGAGGAGCAGGAAAAAGCAAAAAATTTCAGAATTGCACCTTGCAATGCGGAGAAATTACTGTTTGTGCATTTACAATATTCATTGATTTTTGCCATTGAAAAACGTCCAGAAATGATTGAAGCTACTGACTGAATGAAAGGAGCTGGCATCTCACTCTCTTTGAATCTTCTTTATCATGCTAAGAGGAGCAGGAAAAAGCAAAACATTTCAGAATTGCACCTTGCAATGCGGAGAAATTACTGTTTGTGCATTTACAATATTCATTGATTTTTGCGATTGAAAAACATCATGTTATTCATATACCAGAAATGATTGAAGCTACTGACTGAATGAAAGGAGCTGGCATCTCACTCTCTTTGAATCTTCTTTATCATGCTAAGAGGAGCAGGAAAAAGTAAAAAATTTCAGAATTGCACCTTGCAATGCGGAGAAATTACTGTTTGTGCATTTACAATATTCAATGATTTTTGCCATTGAAAAACGTCCAGAAATGATTGAAGCTACTGACTGAATGAAAGGAGCTGGCATCTCACTCTCTTTGAATCTTCTTTATCATGCTAAGAGGAGCAGGAAAAAGCAAAAAATTTCAGAATTGCACCTTGCAATGCGGAGAAATTACTGTTTGTGCATTTACAATATTCATTGATTTTTGCCATTGAAAAACGTCCAGAAATGATTGAAGCTACTGACTGAATGAAAGGAGCTGGCATCTCACTCTCTTTGAATCTTCTTTATCATGCTAAGAGGAGCAGGAAAAAGCAAAAAATTTCAGAATTGCACCTTGCAATGCGGAGAAATTACTGTTTGTGCATTTACAATATTCATTGATTTTTGCCATTGAAAAATGTCCAGAAATGATTGAAGCTACTGACTGAATGAAAGGAGCTGGCATCTCACTCTCTTTGAATCTTCTTTATCATGCTAAGAGGAGCAGGAAAAAGCAAAAAATTTCAGAATTGCGTCTTGCAATGCGGAGAAATTACTGTTTGTGCATTTACAAAATTCATTGATTTTTGCCATTGAAAAACATCATGTTATTCATATACCAGAAATGATTGAAGCTACTGACTGAAGGAAAGGATCTGGCATCTCACTCTCTTTGAATCTTCTTTGTCATGCTAAGAGGAGCAGGAAAAAGCAAAAAATTTCAGAATTGCACCTTGCAATGCGGAGAAATTACTGTTTGTGCATTTACAATATTCATTGATTTTTGCCATTGAAAAACGTCCAGAAATGATTGAAGCTACTGACTGAATGAAAGGAGCTGGCATCTCACTCTCTTTGAATCTTCTTTATCATGCTAAGAGGAGCAGGAAAAAGCAAAACATTTCAGAATTGCACCTTGCAATGCGGAGAAATTACTGTTTGTGCATTTACAATATTCATTGATTTTTGCGATTGAAAAACATCATGTTATTCATATACCAGAAATGATTGAAGCTACTGACTGAATGAAAGGAGCTGGCATCTCACTCTCTTTGAATCTTCTTTATCATGCTAAGAGGAGCAGGAAAAAGTAAAAAATTTCAGAATTGCACCTTGCAATGCGGAGAAATTACTGTTTGTGCATTTACAATATTCAATGATTTTTGCCATTGAAAAACGTCCAGAAATGATTGAAGCTACTGACTGAATGAAAGGAGCTGGCATCTCACTCTCTTTGAATCTTCTTTATCATGCTAAGAGGAGCAGGAAAAAGCAAAAAATTTCAGAATTGCACCTTGCAATGCGGAGAAATTACTGTTTGTGCATTTACAATATTCATTGATTTTTGCCATTGAAAAACATCATGTTATTCATATACCAGAAATGATTGAAGCTACTGACTGAATGAAAGGAGCTGGCATCTCACTCTCTTTGAATCTTCTTTATCATGCTAAGAGGAGCAGGAAAAAGCAAAAAATTTCAGAATTGCACCTTGCAATGCGGAGAAATTGCAGTTTGTGCATTTACAATATTCATTGATTTTTGCCATTGAAAAACGTCCAGAAATGATTGAAGCTACTGACTGAATGAAAGGAGCTGGCATCTCACTCTCTTTGAATCTTCTTTATCATGCTAAGAGGAGCAGGAAAAAGCAAAAAATTTCAGAATTGCACCTTGCAATGCGGAGAAATTACTGTTTGTGCATTTACAATATTCATTGATTTTTGCCATTGAAAAACGTCCAGAAATGATTGAAGCTACTGACTGAATGAAAGGAGCTGGCATCTCACTCTCTTTGAATCTTCTTTATCATGCTAAGAGGAGCAGGAAAAAGCAAAAAATTTCAGAATTGCACCTTGCAATGCGGAGAAATTACTGTTTGTGCATTTACAATATTCATTGATTTTTGCCATTGAAAAACATCATGTTATTCATATACCAGAAATGTTTGAAGCTACTGACTGAATGAAAGGAGCTGGCATCTCACTCTCTTTGAATCTTCTTTATCATGCTAAGAGGAGCAGGAAAAAGCAAAAAATTTCAGAATTGCACCTTGCAATGCGGAGAAATTACTGTTTGTTCATTTACAATATTCATTGATTTTTGCCATTGAAAAACGTCCAGAAATGATTGAAGCTACTGACTGAATGAAAGGAGCTGGCATCTCACTCTCTTTGAATCTTCTTTATCATGCTAAGAGGAGCAGGAAAAGGCAAAAAATTTCAGAATTGCACCTTGCAATGCGGAGAAATTACTGTTTGTGCATTTACAATATTCATTGATTTTTGCCATTGAAAAACATCATGTTATTCATATACCAGAAATGATTGAAGCTACTGACTGAATGAAAGGAGCTGGCATCTCACTCTCTTTGAATCTTCTTTATCATGCTAAGAGGAGCAGGAAAAAGCAAAAAATTTCAGAATTGCACCTTGCAATGCGGAGAAATTACTGTTTGTGCATTTACAATATTCATTATTTTTGCCATTGAAAAACATCATGTTATTCATATACCAGAAATGATTGAAGCTACTGACTGAATGAAAGGAGCTGGCATCTCACTCTCTTTGAATCTTCTTTATCATGCTAAGAGGAGCAGGAAAAAGCAAAAAATTTCAGAATTGCACCTTGCAATGCGGAGAAATTACTGTTTGTGCATTTACAATATTCATTGATTTTTGCCATTGAAAAACGTCCAGAAATGATTGAAGCTACTGACTGAATGAAAGGAACTGGCATCTCACTCTCTTTGAATCTTCTTTATCATGCTAAGAGGAGCAGGAAAAAGCAAAAAAATTCAGAATTGCACCTTGCAATGCGGAGAAATTACTGTTTGTGCATTTACAATATTCATTGATTTTTGCCATTGAAAAACATCATGTTATTCATATACCAGAAATGATTGAAGCTACTGACTGAATGAAAGGAGCTGGCATCTCACTCTCTTTGAATCTTCTTTTTCATGCTAAGAGGAGCAGGAAAAAGTAAAAAATTTCAGAATTGCACCTTGCAATGCGGAGAAATTACTGTTTGTGCATTTACAATATTCATTGATTTTTGCCATTGAAAAACGTCCAGAAATGATTGAAGCTACTGACTGAATGAAAGGAGCTGGCATCTCAGTCTCTTTGAATCTTCTTTATCATGCTAAGAGGAGCAGGAAAAAGCAAAAAATTTCAGAATTGCACCTTGCAATGCGGAGAAATTACTGCTTGTGCATTTACAATATTCATTGATTTTTGCCATTGAAAAACGTCCAGAAATGATTGAAGCTACTGACTGAATGAAAGGAGCTGGCATCTCACTCTCTTTGAATCTTCTTTATCATGCTAAGAGGAGCAGGAAAAAGCAAAAAATTTCAGAATTGCACCTTGCAATACGGAGAAATTACTGTTTGTGCATTTACAATATTCATTGATTTTTGCCATTGAAAAACGTCCAGAAATGATTGAAGCTACTGACTGAATGAAAGGAGCTGGCATCTCACTCTCTTTGAATCTTCTTTATCATGCTAAGAGGAGCAGGAAAAAGCAAAAAATTTCAGAATTGCACCTTGCAATGCGGAGAAATTACTGTTTGTGCATTTACAATATTCATTGATTTTTGCCATTGAAAAACGTCCATAAATGATTGAAGCTACTGACTGAATGAAAGGAGCTGGCATCTCACTCTCTTTGAATCTTCTTTATCATGCTAAGAGGAGCAGGAAAAAGCAAAAAATTTCAGAATTGCACCTTGCAATGCGGAGAAATTACTGTTTGTGCATTTACAATATTGATTGATTTTTGCCGTTGAAAAACGTCCAGAAATGATTGAAGCTACTGACTGAATGAAAGGAGCTGGCATCTCACTCTCTTTGAATCTTCTTTATCATGCTAAGAGGAGCAGGAAAAAGCAAAAAATTTCAGAATTGCACCTTGCAATGCGGAGAAATTACTGTTTGTGCATTTACAATATTCATTGATTTTTGCCATTGAAAAACATCCAGAAATGATTGAAGCTACTGACTGAATGAAAGGAGCTGGCATCTCACTCTCTTTGAATCTTCTTTATCATGCTAAGAGGAGCAGGAAAAAGCAAAAAATTTCAGAATTGCACCTTGCAATGCGGAGAAATTACTGTTTGTGCATTTACAATATTCATTGATTTTTGCCATTGTTAAACATCATGTTATTCATATACCAGAAATGATTGAAGCTACTGACTGAATGAAAGGAGCTGGCATCTCACTCTCTTTGAATCTTCTTTATCATGCTAAGAGGAGCAGGAAAAAGCAAAAAATTTCAGAATTGCACCTTGCAATGCGGAGAAATTACTGTTTGTGCATTTACAATATTCATTGATTTTTGCCATTGAAAAACGTCCAGAAATGTTTGAAGCTACTGACTGAATGAAAGGAGCTGGCATCTCACTCTCTTTAAATCTTCTTTATCATGCTAAGAGGAGCAGGAAAAAGCAAAAAATTTCAGAATTGCACCTTGCAATGCGGAGAAATTACTGTTTGTGCATTTACAATATTCATTGATTTTTGCCATTGAAAAACATCATGTTATTCATATACCAGAAATGATTGAAGCTACTGACTGAATGAAAGGAGCTGGCATCTCACTCTCTTTGAATCTTCTTTATCATGCTAAGAGGAGCAGGAAAAAGCAAAAAATTTCAGAATTGCACCTTGCAATGCGGAGAAATTACTGTTTGTGCATTTACAATATTCATTGATTTTTGCCTTTGAAAAACGTCCAGAAATGATTGAAGCTACTGACTGAATGAAAGGAGCTGGCATCTCACTCTCTTTGAATCTTCTTTATCATGCTAAGAGGAGCAGGAAAAAGCAAAAAATTTCAGAATTGCACCTTGCAATACGGAGAAATTACTGTTTGTGCATTTACAATATTCATTGATTTTTGCCATTGAAAAACGTCCAGAAATGATTGAAGCTACTGACTGAATGAAAGGAGCTGGCATCTCACTCTGTTTGAATCTTCTTTATCATGCTAAGAGGAGCAGGAAAAAGCAAAAAATTTCAGAATTGCACCTTGCAATGCGGAGAAATTACTGTTTGTGCATTTACAATATTCATTGATTTTTGCCATTGAAAAACGTCCAGAAATGATTGAAGCTACTGACTGAATGAAAGGAGCTGGCATCTCACTCTCTTTGAATCTTCTTTATCATGCTAAGAGGAGCAGGAAAAAGCAAAAAATTTCAGAATTGCACCTTGCAATGCGGAGAAATTACTGTTTGTGCATTTACAATATTCATTGATTTTTGCCGTTGAAAAACGTCCAGAAATGATTGAAGCTACTGACTGAATGAAAGGAGCTGGCATCTCACTCTCTTTGAATCTTCTTTATCATGCTAAGAGGAGCAGGAAAAAGCAAAAAATTTCAGAATTGCACCTTGCAATGCGGAGAAATTACTGTTTGTGCATTTACAATATTCATTGATTTTTGCCATTGAAAAACATCCAGAAATGATTGAAGCTACTGACTGAATGAAAGGAGCTGGCATCTCACTCTCTTTGAATCTTCTTTATCATGCTAAGAGGAGCAGGAAAAAGCAAAAAATTTCAGAATTGCACCTTGCAATGCGGAGAAATTACTATTTGTGCATTTACAATATTCATTGATTTTTGCCATTGTTAAACATCATGTTATTCATATACCAGAAATGATTGAAGCTACTGACTGAATGAAAGGAGCTGGCATCTCACTCTCTTTGAATCTTCTTTATCATGCTAAGAGGAGCAGGAAAAAGCAAAAAATTTCAGAATTGCACCTTGCAATGCGGAGAAATTACTGTTTGTGCATTTACAATATTCATTGATTTTTGCCATTGAAAAACGTCCAGAAATGTTTGAAGCTACTGACTGAATGAAAGGAGCTGGCATCTCACTCTCTTTGAATCTTCTTTATCATGCTAAGAGGAGCAGGAAAAAGCAAAAAATTTCAGAATTGCACCTTGCAATGCGGAGAAATTACTGTTTGTGCATTTACAATATTCATTGATTTTTGCCATTGAAAAACATCATGTTATTCATATACCAGAAATGATTGAAGCTACTGACTGAATGAAAGGAGCTGGCATCTCACTCTCTTTGAATCTTCTTTATCATGCTAAGAGGAGCAGGAAAAAGCAAAAAATTTCAGAATTGCACCTTGCAATGTGGAGAAATTACTGTTTGTGCATTTACAATATTCATTGATTTTTGCCATTGAAAAACGTCCAGAAATGATTGAAGCTACTGACTGAATGAAAGGAGCTGGCATCTCACTCTCTTTGAATCTTCTTTATCATGCTAAGAGGAGCAGGAAAAAGCAAAAAATTTCAGAATTGCACCTTGCAATGCGGAGAAATTACTGTTTGTGCATTTACAATATTCATTGATTTTTGCCATTGAAAAACATCATGTTATTCATATACCAGAAATGTTTGAAGCTACTGACTGAATGAAAGGAGCTGGCATCTCACTCTCTTTGAATCTTCTTTATCATGCTAAGAGGAGCAGGAAAAAGCAAAAAATTTCAGAATTGCACCTTGCCATGCGGAGAAATTACTGTTTGTGCATTTACAATATTCATTGATTTTTGCCATTGAAAAACGTCCAGAAATGATTGAAGCTACTGACTGAATGAAAGGAGCTGGCATCTCACTCTCTTTGAATCTTCTTTATCATGCTAAGAGGAGCAGGAAAAGGCAAAAAATTTCAGAATTGCACCTTGCAATGCGGAGAAATTACTGTTTGTGCATTTACAATATTCATTGATTTTTGCCATTGAAAAACATCATGTTATTCATATACCAGAAATGTTTGAAGCTACTGACTGAATGAAAGGAGCTGGCATCTCACTCTCTTTGAATCTTCTTTATCATGCTAAGAGGAGCAGGAAAAAGCAAAAAATTTCAGAATTGCACCTTGCAATGCGAATAAATTACTGTTTGTGCATTTACAATATTCATTGATTTTTGCCATTGAAAAACATCATGTTATTCATATACCAGAAATGATTGAAGCTACTGACTGAATGAAAGGAGCTGGCATCTCACTCTCTTTGAATCTTCTTTATCATGCTAAGAGGAGCAGGAAAAAGCAAAAAATTTCAGAATTGCACCTTGCAATGCGGAGAAATTACTGTTTGTGCATTTACAATATTCATTGATTTTTGCCATTGAAAAACATCATGTTATTCATATACCAGAAATGATTGAAGCTACTGACTGAATGAAAGGAGCTGGCATCTCACTCTCTTTGAATCTTCTTTATCATGCTAAGAGGAGCAGGAAAAAGCAAAAAATTTCAGAATTGCACCTCGCAATGCGGAGAAATTACTGTTTGTGCATCTACAATATTCATTGATTTTTGCCATTGAAAAACGTCCAGAAATGATTGAAGCTACTGACTGAATGAAAGGAGCTGGCATCTCACTCTCTTTGAATCTTCTTTATCATGCTAAGAGGAGCAGGAAAAAGCAAAAAATTTCAGAATTGCACCTTGCAATGCGGAGAAATTGCTGTTTGTGCATTTACAAAATTCATTGATTTTTGCCATTGAAAAACATCATGTTATTCATATACCAGAAATGTTTGAAGCTACTGACTGAATGAAAGGAGCTGGCATCTCACTCTCTTTGAATCTTCTTTATCATGCTAAGAGGAGCAGGAAAAAGCAAAAAATTTCAGAATTGCACCTTGCAATGCGGAGAAATTACTGTTTGTGCATTTACAATATTCATTGATTTTTGCCATTGAAAAACGTCCAGAAATGATTGAAGCTACTGACTGAATGAAAGGAGCTGGCATCTCACTCTCTTTGAATCTTCTTTATCATGCTAAGAGGAGCAGGAAAAAGCAAAAAATTTCAGAATTGCACCTTGCAATGCGGAGAAATTACTGTTTGTGCATTTACAATATACATTGATTTTTGCCATTGAAAAACGTCCAGAAATGATTGAAGCTACTGACTGAATGAAAGGAGCTGGCATCTCACTCTCTTTGAATCTTCTTTATCATGCTAAGAGGAGCAGGAAAAAGCAAAAAATTTCAGAATTGCACCTTGCAATGCGGAGAAATTACTGTTTGTGCATTTACAATATACATTGATTTTTGCCATTGAAAAACGTCCAGAAATGATTGAAGCTACTGACTGAATGAAAGGAGCTGGCATCTCACTCTCTTTGAATCTTCTTTATCATGCTAAGAGGAGCAGGAAAAAGCAAAAAATTTCAGAATTGCACCTTGCAATGCGGAGAAATTACTGTTTGTGCATTTACAATATTCATTGATTTTTGCCATTGAAAAACGTCCAGAAATGATTGAAGCTACTGACTGAATGAAAGGAGCTGGCATCTCACTCTCTTTGAATCTTCTTTATCATGCTAAGAGGAGCAGGAAAAAGCAAAAAATTTCAGAATTGCACCTTGCAATGCGGAGAAATTACTGTTTGTGCATTTACAATATTCATTGATTTTTGCCATTGAAAAACGTCCAGAAATGATTGAACCTACCGACTGAATGAAAGGAGCTGGCATCTCACTCTCTTTGAATCTTCTTTATCATGCTAAGAGGAGCAGGAAAAAGCAAAAAATTTCAGAATTGCACCTTGCAATGCGGAGAAATTACTGTTTGTGCATTTACAATATTCATTGATTTTTGCCGTTGAAAAACGTCCAGAAATGATTGAAGCTACTGACTGAATGAAAGGAGCTGGCATCTCACTCTCTTTGAATCTTCTTTATCATGCTAAGAGGAGCAGGAAAAAGCAAAAAATTTCAGAATTGCACCTTGCAATGCGGAGAAATTACTGTTTGTGCATTTACAATATTCATTGATTTTTGCCATTGAATAACGTCCAGAAATGATTGAAGCTACTGACTGAATGAAAGGAGCTGGCATCTCACTCTCTTTGAATCTTCTTTATCATGCTAAGAGGAGCAGGAAAAAGCAAAAAATTTCAGAATTGCACCTTGCAATGCGGAGAAATTACTGTTTGTGCATTTACAATATTCATTGATTTTTGCCATTGAAAAACATCATGTTATTCATATACCAGAAATGTTTGAAGCTACTGACTGAATGAAAGGAGCTGGCATGTCACTCTCTTTGAATCTTCTTTATCATGCTAAGAGGAGCAGGAAAAAGCAAAAAATTTCAGAATTGCACCTTGCAATGCGGAGAAATTACTGTTTGTGCATTTACAATATTCATTGATTTTTGCCATTGAAAAACGTCCAGAAATGATTGAAGCTACTGACTGAATGAAAGGAGCTGGCATCTCACTCTCTTTGAATCTTCTTTATCATGCTAAGAGGAGCAGGAAAAAGCAAAAAATTTCAGAATTGCACCTTGCAATGCGGAGAAATTACTGTTTGTGCATTTACAATATTCATTGATTTTTGCCATTGAAAAACATCATGTTATTCATATACCAGAAATGATTGAAGCTACTGACTGAATGAAAGGAGCTGGCATCTCACTCTCTTTGAATCTTCTTTATCATGCTAAGAGGAGCAGGAAAAAGCAAAAAATTTCAGAATTGCACCTTGCAATGCGGAGAAATTACTGTTTGTGCATTTACAATATTCATTGATTTTTGCCATTGAAAAACGTCCAGAAATGATTGAAGCTACTGACTGAATGAAAGGAGCTGGCATCTCACTCTCTTTGAATCTTCTTTATCATGCTAAGAGGAGCAGGAAAAAGCAAAAAATTTCAGAATTGCACCTTGCAATGCGGAGAAATTACTGTTTGTGCATTTACAATATTCATTGATTTTTGCCATTGAAAAACATCATGTTATTCATATACCAGAAATGTTTGAAGCTACTGACTGAATGAAAGGAGCTGGAATCTCACTCTCTTTGAATCTTCTTTATCATGCTAAGAGGAGCAGGAAAAAGCAAAAAATTTCAGAATTGCACCTTGCAATGCGGAGAAATTACTGTTTGTGCATTTACAATATTCATTGATTTTTGCCATTGAAAAACGTCCAGAAATGATTGAAGCTACTGACTGAATGAAAGGAGCTGGCATCTCACTCTCTTTGAATCTTCTTTATCATGCTAAGAGGAGCAGGAAAAGGCAAAAAATTTCAGAATTGCACCTTGCAATGCGGAGAAATTACTGTTTGTGCATTTACAATATTCATTGATTTTTGCCATTGAAAAACATCATGTTATTCATATACCAGAAATGTTTGAAGCTACTGACTGAATGAAAGGAGCTGGCATCTCACTCTCTTTGAATCTTCTTTATCATGCTAAGAGGAGCAGGAAAAACCAAAAAATTTCAGAATTGCACCTTGCAATGCGAATAAATTACTGTTTGTGCATTTACAATATTCATTGATTTTTGCCATTGAAAAACATCATGTTATTCATATACCAGAAATGATTGAAGCTACTGAATGAATGAAAGGAGCTGGCATCTCACTCTCTTTGAATCTTCTTTATCATGCTAAGAGGAGCAGGAAAAAGCAAAACATTTCAGAATTGCACCTTGCAATGCGGAGAAATTACTGTTTGTGCATTTACAATATTCATTGATTTTTGCCATTGAAAAACATCATGTTATTCACATACCAGAAATGATTGAAGCTACTGACTGAATGAAAGGAGCTGGCATCTCACTCTCTTTGAATCTTCTTTATCATGCTAAGAGGAGCAGGAAAAAGCAAAAAATTTCAGAATTGCACCTCGCAATGCGGAGAAATTACTGTTTGTGCATTTACAATATTCATTGATTTTTGCCATTGAAAAACGTCCAGAAATGATTGAAGCTACTGACTGAATGAAAGGAGCTGGCATCTCACTCTCTTTGAATCTTCTTTATCATGCTAAGAGGAGCAGGAAAAAGCAAAAAATTTCAGAATTGCACCTTGCAATGCGGAGAAATTGCTGTTTGTGCATTTACAAAATTCATTGATTTTTGCCATTGAAAAACATCATGTTATTCATATACCAGAAATGTTTGAAGCTACTGACTGAATGAAAGGAGCTGGCATCTCACTCTCTTTGAATCTTCTTTATCATGCTAAGAGGAGCAGGAAAAAGCAAAAAATTTCAGAATTGCACCTTGCAATGCGGAGAAATTACTGTTTGTGCATTTACAATATTCATTGATTTTTGCCATTGAAAAACGTCCAGAAATGATTGAAGCTACTGACTGAATGAAAGGAGCTGGCATCTCACTCTCTTTGAATCTTCTTTATCATGCTAAGAGGAGCAGGAAAAAGCAAAAAATTTCAGAATTGCACCTTGCAATGCGGAGAAATTACTGTTTGTGCATTTACAATATACATTGATTTTTGCCATTGAAAAACGTCCAGAAATGATTGAAGCTACTGACTGAATGAAAGGAGCTGGCATCTCACTCTCTTTGAATCTTCTTTATCATGCTAAGAGGAGCAGGAAAAAGCAAAAAATTTCAGAATTGCACCTTGCAATGCGGAGAAATTACTGTTTGTGCATTTACAATATTCATTGATTTTTGCCGTTGAAAAAAGTCCAGAAATGATTGAAGCTACTGACTGAATGAAAGGAGCTGGCATCTCACTCTCTTTGAATCTTCTTTATCATGCTAAGAGGAGCAGGAAAAAGCAAAAAATTTCAGAATTGCACCTTGCAATGCGGAGAAATTACTGTTTGTGCATTTACAATATTCATTGATTTTTGCCATTGAAAAACATCATGTTATTCATATACCAGAAATGATTGAAGCTACTGACTGAATGAAAGGAGCTGGCATCTCACTCTCTTTGAATCTTCTTTATCATGCTAAGAGGAGCAGGAAAAAGCAAGAAATTTCAGAATTGCACCTTGCAATGCGGAGAAATTACTGTTTGTGCATTTACAATATTCATTGATTTTTGCCATTGAAAAACATCATGTTATTCATATACCAGAAATGTTTGAAGCTACTGACTGAATGAAAGGAGCTGGCATCTCACTCTCTTTGAATCTTCTTTATCATGCTAAGAGGAGCAGGAAAAAGCAAAAAATTTCAGAATTGCACCTTGCAATGTGGAGAAATTACTGTTTGTGCATTTACAATATTCATTGATTTTTACCATTGAAAAACGTCCAGAAATGATTGAAGCTACTGACTGAATGAAAGTAGCTGCCATCTCACTCTCTTTGAATCTTTTTTATCATGCTAAGAGGAGCAGGAAAAAGCAAAAAATTTCAGACTTGCACCTTGCAATGCGGAGAAATTACTGTTTGTGCATTTACAATATTCATTGATTTTTGCCATTGAAAAACATCATGTTATTCATATACCAGAAATGTTTGAAGCTACTGACTGAATGAAAGGAGCTGGCATCTCACTCTCTTTGAATCTTCTTTATCATGCTAAGAGGAGCAGGAAAAAGCAAAAAATTTCAGAATTGCACCTTGCAATGCGGAGAAATTACTTTTTGTGCATTTACAATATTCATTGATTTTTGCCATTGAAAAATGTCCAGAAATGATTGAAGCTACTGACTGAATGAAAGGAGCTGGCATCTCACTCTCTTTGAATCTTCTTTATCATGCTAAGAGGAGCAGGAAAAAGCAAAAAATTTCAGAATTGCACCTTGCAATGCGGAGAAATTACTGTTTGTGCATTTACAATATTCATTGATTTTTGCCATTGAAAAACGTCCAGAAATGATTGAAGCTACTGACTGAATGAAAGGAGCTGGCATCTCACTCTCTTTGAATCTTCTTTATCATGCTAAGAGGAGCAGGAAAAAGCAAAAAATTTCAGAATTGCACCTTGCAATGCGGAGAAATTACTGTTTGTGCATTTACAATATTCATTGATTTTTGCCATTGAAAAACGTCCAGAAATGATTGAAGCTACTGACTGAATGAAAGGAGCTGGCATCTCACTCTCTTTGAATCTTCTTTATCATGCTAAGAGGAGCAGGAAAAAGCAAAAAATTTCAGAATTGCACCTTGCAATGCGGAGAAATTACTGTTTGTGCATTTACAATATTCATTGATTTTTGCCATTGAAAAACATGTAATTCATATACCAGAAATGTTTGAAGCTACTGACTGAATGAAAGGAGCTGGCACCTCACTCTCTTTGAATCTTCTTTATCATGCTAAGAGGAGCGGGAAAAAGCAAAAAATTTCAGAATTGCACCTTGCAATGCGGAGAAATTACTGTTTGTGCATTTACAATATTCATTGATTTTTGCCATTGAAAAACGTCCAGAAATGATTGAAGGTACTGACTGAATGAAAGGAGCTGGCATCTCACTCTCTTTGAATCTTCTTTATCATGCTAAGAGGAGCAGGAAAAAGCAAAAAATTTCAGAATTGCACCTTGCAATGCGGAGAAATTACTGTTTGTGCATTTACAATATTCATTGATTTTTGCCATTGAAAAACGTCCAGAAATGATTGAAGCTACTGACTGAATGAAAGGAGCTGGCATCTCACTCTCTTTGAATCTTCTTTATCATGCTAAGAGGAGCAGGAAAAAGCAAAAAATTTCAGAATTGCACCTTGCAATGCGGAGAAATTACAGTTTGTGCATTTACAATATTCATTGATTTTTCCCATTGAGAAACGTCCAGAAATGATTGAAGCTACTGACTGAATGAAAGGAGCTGGCATCTCACTCTCTTTGAATCTTCTTTATCATGCTAAGAGGAACAGGAAAAAGCAAAAAATTTCAGAATTGCACCTTGCAATGCGGAGAAATTACTGTTTGTGCATTTACAATATTCATTGATTTTTGCCATTGAAAAACATCATGTTATTTATATACCAGAAATGTTTGAAGCTACTGACTGAATGAAAGGAGCTGGCATCTCACTCTCTTTGAATCTTCTTTATCATGCTAAGAGGAGCAGGAAAAAGCAAAAAATTTCAGAATTGCACCTTGCAATGTGGAGAAATTACTGTTTGTGCATTTACAATATTCATTGATTTTTACCATTGAAAAACGTCCAGAAATGATTGAAGCTACTGACTGAATGAAAGTAGCTGGCATCTCACTCTCTTTGAATTTTCTTTATCATGCTAAGAGGAGCAGGAAAAAGCAAAAAATTTCAGACTTGCACCTTGCAATGCGGAGAAATTACTGTTTGTGCATTTACAATATTCATTGATTTTTGCCATTGAAAAACATCATGTTATTCATATACCAGAAATGTTTGAAGCTACTGACTGAATGAAAGGAGCTGGCATCTCACTCTCTTTGAATCTTCTTTATCATGCTAAGAGGAGCAGGAAAAAGCAAAAAATTTCAGAATTGCACCTTGCAATGCGGAGAAATTACTGTTTGTGCATTTACAATATTCATTGATTTTTGCCATTGAAAAACATCATGTTATTCATATACAAGAAATGTTTGAAGCTACTGACTGAATGAAAGGAGCTGGCATCTCAATCTCTTTGAATCTTCTTTATCATGCTAAGAGGAGCAGGAAAAAGCAAAAAATTTCAGAATTGCACCTTGCAATGTGGAGAAATTACTGTTTGTGCATTTACAATATTCATTGATTTTTACCATTGAAAAACGTCCAGAAATGATTGAAGCTACTGACTGAATGAAAGTAGCTGGCATCTCACTCTCTTTGAATCTTCTTTATCATGCTAAGAGGAGCAGGAAAAAGCAAAAAATTTCAGACTTGCACCTTGCAATGCGGAGAAATTACTATTTGTGCATTTACAATATTCATTGATTTTTGCCATTGAAAAACATCATGTTATTCATATACCAGAAATGTTTGAAGCTACTGACTGAATGAAAGGAGCTGGCATCTCACTCTCTTTGAATCTTCTTTATCATGCTAAGAGGAGCAGGAAAAAGCAAAAAATTTCAGAATTGCACCTTGCAATGCGGAGAAATTACTGTTTGTGCATTTACAATATTCATTGATTTTTGCCATTGAAAAACATCATGTTATTCATATACCAGAAATGTTTGAAGCTACTGACTGAATGAAAGGAGCTGACATCTCACTCTCTTTGAATCTTCTTTATCATGCTAAGAGGAGCAGGAAAAAGCAAAAAATTTCAGAATTGCACCTTGCAATGCGGAGAAATTACTGTTTGTGCATTTACAATATTCATTGATTTTTGCCATTGAAAAATGTCCAGAAATGATTGAAGCTACTGACTGAATGAAAGGAGCTGGCATCTCACTCTCTTTGAATCATGCTAAGAGGAGCAGGAAAAAGCAAAAAATTTCAGAATTGCACCTTGCAATGCGGAGAAATTACTGTTTGTGCATTTACAATATTCATTGATTTTTGCCATTGAAAAACATCATGTTATTCATATACCAGAAATGTTTGAAGCTACTGACTGAATGAAAGGAGCTGGCATCTCACTCTCTTTGAATCTTCTTTATCATGCTAAGAGGAGCAGGAAAAAGCAAAAAATTTTAGAATTGCACCTTGCAATGTGGAGAAATTACTGTTTGTGCATTTACAATATTCATTGATTTTTACCATTGAAAAACGTCCAGAAATGATTGAAGCTACTGACTGAATGAAAGTAGCTGGCATCTCACTCTCTTTGAATCTTCTTTATCATGCTAAGAGGAGCAGGAAAAAGCAAAAAATTTCAGACTTGCACCTTGCAATGCGGAGAAATTACTGTTTGTGCATTTACAATATTCATTGATTTTTGCCATTGAAAAACATCATGTTATTCATATACCAGAAATGTTTGAAGCTACTGACTGAATGAAAGGAGCTGGCATCTCACTCTCTTTGAATCTTCTTTATCATGCTAAGAGGAGCAGGAAAAAGCAAAAAATTTCAGAATTGCACCTTGCAATGCGGAGAAATTACTGTTTGTGCATTTACAATATTCATTGATTTTTGCCATTTAAAAACGTCCAGAAATGATTGAAGCTACTGACTGAATGAAAGGAGCTGGCATCTCACTCTCTTTGAATCTTCTTTATCATGCTAAGAGGAGCAGGAAAAAGCAAAAAATTTCAGAATTGCACCTTGCAATGCGGAGAAATTACTGTTTGTGCATTTACAATATTCATTGATTTTTGCCATTGAAAAACGTCCAGAAATGATTGAAGCTACTGACTGAATGAAAGGAGCTGGCATCTCACTCTCTTTGAATCTTCTTTATCATGCTAAGAGGAGCAGGAAAAAGCAAAAAATTTCAGAATTGCACCTTGCAATGCGGAGAAATTACTGTTTGTGCATTTACAATATTCATTGATTTTTGCCATTGAAAAACATGTTATTCATATACCAGAAATGTTTGAAGCTACTGACTGAATGAAAGGAGCTGGCACCTCACTCTCTTTGAATCTTCTTTATCATGCTAAGAGGAGCGGGAAAAAGCAAAAAATTTCAGAATTGCACCTTGCAATGCGGAAAAATTACTGTTTGTGCATTTACAATATTCATTGATTTTTGCCATTGAAAAACGTCCAGAAATGATTGAAGGTACTGACTGAATGAAAGGAGCTGGCATCTCACTCTCTTTGAATCTTCTTTATCATGCTAAGAGGAGCAGGAAAAAGCAAAAAATTTCAGAATTGCACCTTGCAATGCGGAGAAATTACTGTTTGTGCATTTACAATATTCATTGATTTTTGCCATTGAAAAACGTCCAGAAATGATTGAAGCTACTGACTGAATGAAAGGAGCTGGCATCTCACTCTCTTTGAATCTTCTTTATCATGCTAAGAGGAGCAGGAAAAAGCAAAAAATTTCAGAATTGCACCTTGCAATGCGGAGAAATTACAGTTTGTGCATTTACAATATTCATTGATTTTTGCCATTGAAAAACATCCAGAAATGATTGAAGCTACTGACTGAATGAAAGGAGCTGGCATCTCACTCTCTTTGAATATTCTTTATCATGCTAAGTGGAGCAGGAAAAAGCAAAAAATTTCAGAATTGCACCTTGCAATGCGGAGAAATTACTGTTTGTGCATTTACAATATTCATTGATTTTTGCCATTGAAAAACATCATGTTATTCATATACCAGAAATGTTTGAAGCTACTGACTGAATGAAAGGAGCTGGCATCTCACTCTCTTTGAATCTTCTTTATCATGCTAAGAGGAGCAGGAAAAAGCAAAAAATTTCAGAATTGCACCTTGCAATGTGGAGAAATTACTGTTTGTGCATTTACAATATTCATTGATTTTTACCATTGAAAAACGTCCAGAAATGATTGAAGCTACTGACTGAATGAAAGTAGCTGGCATCTCACTCTCTTTGAATCTTCTTTATCATGCTAAGAGGAGCAGGAAAAAGCAAAAAATTTCAGACTTGCACCTTGCAATGCGGAGAAATTACTGTTTGTGCATTTACAATATTCATTGATTTTTGCCATTGAAAAACATCATGTTATTCATATACCAGAAATGTTTGAAGCTACTGACTGAATGAAAGGAGCTGGCATCCCACTCTCTTTGAATCTTCTTTATCATGCTAAGAGGAGCAGGAAAAAGCAAAAAATTTCAGAATTGCACCTTGCAATGCGGAGAAATTACTGTTTGTGCATTTACAATATTCATTGATTTTTGCCATTGAAAAACATCATGTTATTCATATACCAGAAATGTTTGAAGCTACTGACTGAATGAAAGGAGCTGGCATCTCAATCTCTTTGAATCTTCTTTATCATGCTAAGAGGAGCAGGATAAAGCAAAAAATTTCAGAATTGCACCTTGCAATGTGGAGAAATTACTGTTTGTGCATTTACAATATTCATTGATTTTTACCATTGAAAAACGTCCAGAAATGATTGAAGCTACTGACTGAATGAAAGTAGCTGGCATCTCACTCTCTTTGAATCTTCTTTATCATGCTAAGAGGAGCAGGAAAAAGCAAAAAATTTCAGACTTGCACCTTGCAATGCGGAGAAATTACTGTTTGTGCATTTACAATATTCATTGATTTTTGCCATTGAAAAACATCATGTTATTCATATACCAGAAATGTTTGAAGCTACTGACTGAATGAAAGGAGCTGGCATCTCACTCTCTTTGAATCTTCTTTATCATGCTAAGAGGAGCAGGAAAAAGCAAAAAATTTCAGACTTGCACCTTGCAATGCGGAGAAATTACTGTTTGTGCATTTACAATATTCATTGATTTTTGCCATTGAAAAACATCATGTTATTCATATACCAGAAATGTTTGAAGCTACTGACTGAATGAAAGGAACTGGCACCTCACTCTCTTTGAATCTTCTTTATCATGCTAAGAGGAGCAGGAAAAAGCAAAAAATTTCAGAATTGCACCTTGCAATGCGGAGAAATTACTGTTTGTGCATTTACAATATTCATTGATTTTTGCCATTGAAAAACGTCCAGAAATGATTGAAGGTACTGACTGAATGAAAGGAGCTGGCATCTCACTCTCTTTGAATCTTCTTTATCATTCTAAGAGGAGCAGGAAAAAGCAAAAAATTTCAGAATTGCACCTTGCAATGCGGAGAAATTACTGTTTGTGCATTTACAATATTCATTGATTTTTGCCATTGAAAAACGTCCAGAAATGATTGAAGCTACTGACTGAATGAAAGGAGCTGGCATCTCACTCTCTTTGAATCTTCTTTATCATGCTAAGAGGAGCAGGAAAAAGCAAAAAATTTCAGAATTGCACCTTGCAATGCGGAGAAATTACAGTTTGTGCATTTACAATATTCATTGATTTTTGCCATTGAAAAACGTCCAGAAATGATTGAAGCTACTGACTGAATGAAAGGAGCTGGCATCTCACTCTCTTTGAATCTTCTTTATCATGCTAAGAGGAGCAGGAAAAAGCAAAAAATTTCAGAATTGCACCTTGCAATGCGGAGAAATTACTGTTTGTGCATTTACAATATTCATTGATTTTTGCCATTGAAAAACATGTTATTCATATACCAGAAATGTTTGAAGCTCCTGACTGAATGAAAGGAGCTGGCACCTCACTCTCTTTGAATCTTCTTTATCATGCTAAGAGGAGCAGGAAAAAGCAAAAAATTTCAGAATTGCACCTTGCAATGCGGAGAAATTACTGTTTGTGCATTTACAATATTCATTGATTTTTGCCATTGAAAAACGTCCAGAAATGATTGAAGCTACTGACTGAATGAAAGGAGCTGGCATCTCACTCTCTTTGAATCTTCTTTATCATGCTAAGAGGAGCAGGAAAAAGCAAAAAATTTCAGAATTGCACCTTGCAATGCGGAGAAATTACTGTTTGTGCATTTACAATATTCATTGATTTTTGCCATTGAAAAATGTCCAGAAATGATTGAAGCTACTGACTGAATGAAAGGAGCTGGCATCTCACTCTCTTTGAATCTTCTTTATCATGCTAAGAGGAGCAGGAAAAAGCAAAAAATTTCAGTATTGCGCCTTGCAATGCGGAGAAATTACTGTTTGTGCATTTACAAAATTCATTGATTTTTGCCATTGAAAAACATCATGTTATTCATATACCAGAAATGATTGAAGCTACTGACTGAAGGAAAGGAGCTGGCATCTCACTCTCTTTGAATCTTCTTTATCATGCTAAGAGGAGCAGGAAAAAGCAAAAAATTTCAGAATTGCACCTTGCAATGCGGAGAAATTACTGTTTGTGCATTTACAATATTCATTGATTTTTGCCATTGAAAAACGTCCAGAAATGATTGAAGCTACTGACTGAATGAAAGGAGCTGGCATCTCACTCTCTTTGAATCTTCTTTATCATGCTAAGAGGAGCAGGAAAAAGCAAAAAATTTCAGAATTGCTCCTTGCAATGCGGAGAAATTACTGTTTGTGCATTTACAATATTCATTGATTTTTGCGATTGAAAAACATCATGTTATTCATATACCAGAAATGATTGAAGCTACTGACTGAATGAAAGGAGCTGGCATCTCATTCTCTTTGAATCTTCTTTATCATGCTAAGAGGAGCAGGAAAAAGTAAAAAATTTCAGAATTGCACCTTGCAATGCGGAGAAATTACTGTTTGTGCATTTACAATATTCAATGATTTTTGCCATTGAAAAACGTCCAGAAATGATTGAAGCTACTGACTGAATGAAAGGAGCTGGCATCTCACTCTCTTTGAATCTTGTTTATCATGCTAAGAGGAGCAGGAAAAAGCAAAAAATTTCAGAATTGCACCTTGCAATGCGGAGAAATTACTGTTTGTGCATTTACAATATTCATTGATTTTTGCCATTGAAAAACGTCCAGAAATGATTGAAGCTACTGACTGAATGAAAGGAGCTGGCATCTCACTCTCTTTGAATCTTCTTTATCATGCTAAGAGGAGCAGGAAAAAGCCAAAAATTTCAGAATTGCACCTTGCAATGCGGAGAAATTACTGTTTGTGCATTTACAATATTCATTGATTTTTGCTATTGAAAAACATCATGTTATTCATATACCAGAAATGATTGAAGCTACTGACTGAATGAAAGGAGCTGGCATCTCACTCTCTTTGAATCTTCTTTATCATGCTAAGAGGAGCAGGAAAAAGCAAAAAATTTCAGAATTGCACCTTGCAATGCGGAGAAATTGCAGTTTGTGCATTTACAATATTCATTGATTTTTGCCATTGAAAAACGTCCAGAAATGATTGAAGCTACTGACTGAATCAAAGGAGCTGGCATCTCACTCTCTTTGAATCTTCTTTATCATGCTAAGAGGAGCAGGAAAAAGCAAAAAATTTCAGAATTGCACCTTGCAATGCGGAGAAATTACTGTTTGTGCATTTACAATATTCATTGATTTTTGCCATTGAAAAACATCATGTTATTCATATACCAGAAATGATTGAAGCTACTGACTGAATGAAAGGAGCTGGCATCTCACTCTCTTTGAATCTTCTTTATCATGCTAAGAGGAGCAGGAAAAAGCAAAAAATTTCAGAATTGCACCTTGCAATGCGGAGAAATTGCAGTTTGTGCATTTACAATATTCATTGATTTTTGCCATTGAAAAACGTCCAGAAATGATTGAAGCTACTGACTGAATGAAAGGAGCTGGCATCTCACTCTCTTTGAATCTTCTTTATCATGCTAAGAGGAGCAGGAAAAAGCAAAAAATTTCAGAATTGCACCTTGCAATGCGGAGAAATTACTGTTTGTGCATTTACAATATTCATTGATTTTTGCCATTGAAAAACGTCCAGAAATGATTGAAGCTACTGACTGAATGAAAGGAGCTGGCATCTCACTCTCTTTGAATCTTCTTTATCATGCTAAGAGGAGCAGGAAAAAGCAAAAAATTTCAGAATTGCACCTTGCAATGCGGAGAAATTACTGTTTGTGCATTTACAATAGTCATTGATTTTTGCCATTGAAAAATGTCCAGAAATGATTGAAGCTACTGACTGAATGAAAGGAGCTGGCATCTCACTCTCTTTGAATCTTCTTTATCATGCTAAGAGGAGCAGGAAAAAGCAAAAAATTTCAGAATTGCGCCTTGCAATGCGGAGAAATTACTGTTTGTGCATTTACAAAATTCATTGATTTTTGCCATTGAAAAACATCATGTTATTCATATACCAGAAATGATTGAAGCTACTGACTGAAGGAAAGGATCTGGCATCTCACTCTCTTTGAATCTTCTTTGTCATGCTAAGAGGAGCAGGAAAAAGCAAAAAATTTCAGAATTGCACCTTGCAATGCGGAGAAATTACTGTTTGTGCATTTACAATATTCATTGATTTTTGCCATTGAAAAACGTCCAGAAATGATTGAAGCTACTGACTGAATGAAAGGAGCTGGCATCTCACTCTCTTTGAATCTTCTTTATCATGCTAAGAGGAGCAGGAAAAAGCAAAACATTTCAGAATTGCACCTTGCAATGCGGAGAAATTACTGTTTGTGCATTTACAATATTCATTGATTTTTGCGATTGAAAAACATCATGTTATTCATATACCAGAAATGATTGAAGCTACTGACTGAATGAAAGGAGCTGGCATCTCACTCTCTTTGAATCTTCTTTATCATGCTAAGAGGAGCAGGAAAAAGTAAAAAATTTCAGAATTGCACCTTGCAATGCGGAGAAATTACTGTTTGTGCATTTACAATATTCAATGATTTTTGCCATTGAAAAACGTCCAGAAATGATTGAAGCTACTGACTGAATGAAAGGAGCTGGCATCTCACTCTCTTTGAATCTTCTTTATCATGCTAAGAGGAGCAGGAAAAAGCAAAAAATTTCAGAATTGCACCTTGCAATGCGGAGAAATTACTGTTTGTGCATTTACAATATTCATTGATTTTTGCCATTGAAAAACGTCCAGAAATGATTGAAGCTACTGACTGAATGAAAGGAGCTGGCATCTCACTCTCTTTGAATCTTCTTTATCATGCTAAGAGGAGCAGGAAAAAGCAAAAAATTTCAGAATTGCACCTTGCAATGCGGAGAAATTACTGTTTGTGCATTTACAATATTCATTGATTTTTGCCATTGAAAAATGTCCAGAAATGATTGAAGCTACTGACTGAATGAAAGGAGCTGGCATCTCACTCTCTTTGAATCTTATTTATCATGCTAAGAGGAGCAGGAAAAAGCAAAAAATTTCAGAATTGCGCCTTGCAATGCGGAGAAATTACTGTTTGTGCATTTACAAAATTCATTGATTTTTGCCATTGAAAAACATCATGTTATTCATATACCAGAAATGATTGAAGCTACTGACTGAAGGAAAGGATCTGGCATCTCACTCTCTTTGAATCTTCTTTGTCATGCTAAAAGGAGCAGGAAAAAGCAAAAAATTTCAGAATTGCACCTTGCAATGCGGAGAAATTACTGTTTGTGCATTTACAATATTCATTGATTTTTGCCATTGAAAAACGTCCAGAAATGATTGAAGCTACTGACTGAATGAAAGGAGCTGGCATCTCACTCTCTTTGAATCTTCTTTATCATGCTAAGAGGAGCAGGAAAAAGCAAAACATTTCAGAATTGCACCTTGCAATGCGGAGAAATTACTGTTTGTGCATTTACAATATTCATTGATTTTTGCGATTGAAAAACATCATGTTATTCATATACCAGAAATGATTGAAGCTACTGACTGAATGAAAGGAGCTGGCATCTCACTCTCTTTGAATCTTCTTTATCATGCTAAGAGGAGCAGGAAAAAGTAAAAAATTTCAGAATTGCACCTTGCAATGCGGAGAAATTACTGTTTGTGCATTTACAATATTCAATGATTTTTGCCATTGAAAAACGTCCAGAAATGATTGAAGCTACTGACTGAATGAAAGGAGCTGGCATCTCACTCTCTTTGAATCTTCTTTATCATGCTAAGAGGAGCAGGAAAAAGCAAAAAATTTCAGAATTGCACCTTGCAATGCGGAGAAATTACTGTTTGTGCATTTACAATATTCATTGATTTTTGCCATTGAAAAACATCATGTTATTCATATACCAGAAATGATTGAAGCTACTGACTGAATGAAAGGAGCTGGCATCTCACTCTCTTTGAATCTTCTTTATCATGCTAAGAGGAGCAGGAAAAAGCAAAAAAATTCAGAATTGCACCTTGCAATGCGGAGAAATTGCAGTTTGTGCATTTACAATATTCATTGATTTTTGCCATTGAAAAACGTCCAGAAATGATTGAAGCTACTGACTGAATGAAAGGAGCTGGCATCTCACTCTCTTTGAATCTTCTTTATCATGCTAAGAGGAGCAGGAAAAAGCAAAAAATTTCAGAATTGCACCTTGCAATGCGGAGAAATTACTGTTTGTGCATTTACAATATTCATTGATTTTTGCCATTGAAAAACGTCCAGAAATGATTGAAGCTACTGACTGAATGAAAGGAGCTGGCATCTCACTCTCTTTGAATCTTCTTTATCATGCTAAGAGGAGCAGGAAAAAGCAAAAAATTTCAGAATTGCACCTTGCAATGCGGAGAAATTACTGTTTGTGCATTTACAAAATTCATTGATTTTTGCCATTGAAAAACATCATGTTATTCATATACCAGAAATGATTGAAGCTACTGACTGAAGGAAAGGATCTGGCATCTCACTCTCTTTGAATCTTCTTTGTCATGCTAAGAGGAGCAGGAAAAAGCAAAAAATTTCAGAATTGCACCTTGCAATGCGGAGAAATTACTGTTTGTGCATTTACAATATTCATTGATTTTTGCCATTGAAAAACGTCCAGAAATGATTGAAGCTACTGACTGAATGAAAGGAGCTGGCATCTCACTCTCTTTGAATCTTCTTTATCATGCTAAGAGGAGCAGGAAAAAGCAAAACATTTCAGAATTGCACCTTGCAATGCGGAGAAATTACTGTTTGTGCATTTACAATATTCATTGATTTTTGCGATTGAAAAACATCATGTTATTCATATACCAGAAATGATTGAAGCTACTGACTGAATGAAAGGAGCTGGCATCTCACTCTCTTTGAATCTTCTTTATCATGCTAAGAGGAGCAGGAAAAAGTAAAAAATTTCAGAATTGCACCTTGCAATGCGGAGAAATTACTGTTTGTGCATTTACAATATTCAATGATTTTTGCCATTGAAAAACGTCCAGAAATGATTGAAGCTACTGACTGAATGAAAGGAGCTGGCATCTCACTCTCTTTGAATCTTCTTTATCATGCTAAGAGGAGCAGGAAAAAGCAAAAAATTTCAGAATTGCACCTTGCAATTCGGAGAAATTACTGTTTGTGCATTTACAATATTCATTGATTTTTGCCGCCATTGAAAAACATCATGTTATTCATATACCAGAAATGTTTGAAGCTACTGACTGAATGAAAGGAGCTGGCATCTCACTCTCTTTGAATCGTCTTTATCATGCTAAGAGGAGCAGGAAAAAGCAAAAAATTTCAGAATTGCACCTTGCAATGCGAAGAAATTACTGTTTGTGCATTTACAATATTCATTGATTTTTGCCATTGAAAAACATCATGTTATTCATATACCAGAAATGTTTGATGCTACTGACTGAATGAAAGGAGCTGGCATCTCACTCTCTTTGAATCTTCTTTATCATGCTAAGAGGAGCAGGAAAAAGCAAAAAATTTCAGAATTGCACCTTGCAATGCGGAGAAATTACTGTTTGTGCATTTACAATATTCATTGATTTTTGCCATTGAAAAACGTCCAGAAATGATTGAAGCTACTGACTGAATGAAAGGAGCTGGCATCTCACTCTCTTTGAATCTTCTTTATCATGCTAAGAGGAGCAGGAAAAAGCAAAAAATTTCAGAATTGCACCTTGCAATGCGGAGAAATTACTGTTTGTGCATTTACAATATTCATTGATTTTTGCCATTGAAAAACATCATGTTATTCATATACCAGAAATGATTGAAGCTACTGACTGAATGAAAGGAGCTGGCATCTCACTTTCTTTGAATCTTCTTTATCATGCTAAGAGGAGCAGGAAAAAGTAAAAAATTTCAGAATTGCACCTTGCAATGCGGAGAAATTACTGTTTGTGCATTTATAATATTCAATGATTTTTGCCATTGAAAAACGTCCAGAAATGATTGAAGCTACTGACTGAACGAAAGGAGCTGGCATCTCACTCTCTTTGAATCTTCTTTATCATGCTAAGAGGAGCAGGAAAAAGCAAAAAATTTCAGAATTGCACCTTGCAATGCGGAGAAATTACTGTTTGTGCATTTACAATATTTATTGATTTTTGCCATTGAAAAACATCATGTTATTCATATACCAGAAATGTTTGAAGCTACTGACTGAATGAAAGGAGCTGGCATCTCACTCTCTTTGAATCTTCTTTATCATGCTAAGAGGAGCAGGAAAAAGCAAAAAATTTCAGAATTGCACCTTGCAATGCGGAGAAATTACTGTTTGTGCATTTACAATATTCAATGATTTTTGCCATTGAAAAACGTCCAGAAATGATTGAAGCTACTGACTGAATGAAAGGAGCTGGCATCTCACTCTCTTTGAATCTTGTTTATCATGCTAAGAGGAGCAAGAAAAAGCAAAAAATTTCAGAATTGCACCTTGCAATGCGGAGAAATTACTGTTTGTGCATTTACAATATTCATTGATTTTTGCCATTGAAAAACGTCCAGAAATGATTGAAGCTACTGACTGAATGAAAGGAGCTGGCATCTCACTCTCTTTGAATCTTCTTTATCATGCTAAGAGGAGCAGGAAAAAGCAAAAAATTTCAGAATTGCACCTTGCAATGCGGAGAAATTACTGTTTGTGCATTTACAATATTCATTGATTTTTGCTATTGAAAAACATCATGTTATTCATATACCAGAAATGATTGAAGCTACTGACTGAATGAAAGGAGCTGGCATCTCACTCTCTTTGAATCTTCTTTATCATGCTAAGAGGAGCAGGAAAAAGCAAAAAATTTCAGAATTGCACCTTGCAATGCGGAGAAATTATAGTTTGTGCATTTACAATATTCATTGATTTTTGCCATTGAAAAACGTCCAGAAATGATTGAAGCTACTGACTGAATGAAAGGAGCTGGCATCTCACTCTCTTTGAATCTTCTTTATCATGCTAAGAGGAGCAGGAAAAAGCAAAAAATTTCAGAATTGCACCTTGCAATGCGGAGAAATTACTGTTTGTGCATTTACAATATTCATTGATTTTTGCTATTGAAAAACATCATGTTATTCATATACCAGAAATGATTGAAGCTACTGACTGAATGAAAGGAGCTGGCATCTCACTCTCTTTGAATCTTCTTTATCATGCTAAGAGGAGCAGGAAAAAGCAAAAAATTTCAGAATTGCACCTTGCAATGCGGAGAAATTATAGTTTGTGCATTTACAATATTCATTGATTTTTGCCATTGAAAAACGTCCAGAAATGATTGAAGCTACTGACTGAATGAAAGGAGCTGGCATCTCACTCTCTTTGAATCTTCTTTATCATGCTAAGAGGAGCAGGAAAAAGCAAAAAATTTCAGAATTGCACCTTGCAATGCGGAGAAATTACTGTTTGTGCATTTACAATATTCATTGATTTTTGCCATTGAAAAACGTCCAGAAATGATTGAAGCTACTGACTGAATGAAAGGAGCTGGCATCTCACTCTCTTTGAGTCTTCTTTATCATGCTAAGAGGAGCGGGAAAAAGCAAAAAATTTCAGAATTGCACCTTGCAATGCGGAGAAATTACTGTTTGTGCATTTACAATATTCATTGATTTTTGCTATTGAAAAACATCATGTTATTCATATACCAGAAATGATTGAAGCTACTGACTGAATGAAAGGAGCTGGCATCTCACTCTCTTTGAATCTTCTTTATCATGCTAAGAGGAGCAGGAAAAAGCAAAAAATTTCAGAATTGCACCTTGCAATGCGGAGAAATTACAGTTTGTGCATTTACAATATTCATTGAATTTTGCCATTGAAAAGCGTCCAGAAATGATTGAAGCTACTGACTGAATGAAAGGAGCTGGCATCTCACTCTCTTTGAATCTTCTTTATCATGCTAAGAGGAGCAGGAAAAAGCAAAACATTTCAGAATTGCACCTTGCAATGCGGAGAAATTACTGTTTGTGCATTTACAATATTCATTGATTTTTGCGATTGAAAAACATCATGTTATTCATATACCAGAAATGATTGAAGCTACTGACTGAATGAAAGGAGCTGGCATCTCACTCTCTTTGAATCTTCTTTATCATGCTAAGAGGAGCAGGAAAAAGTAAAAAATTTCAGAATTGCACCTTGCAATGCGGAGAAATTACTGTTTGTGCATTTACAATATTCAATGATTTTTGCCATTGAAAAACGTCCAGAAATGATTGAAGCTACTGACTGAATGAAAGGAGCTGGCATATCACTCTCTTTGAATCTTCTTTATCATGCTAAGAGGAGCAGGAAAAAGCAAAAAATTTCAGAATTGCACCTTGCAATGCGGAGAAATTACTGTTTGTGCATTTACAATATTCATTGATTTTTGCCATTGAAAAACGTCCAGAAATGATTGAAGCTACTGACTGAATGAAAGGAGCTGGCATCTCACTCTCTTTGAATCTTCTTTATCATGCTAAGAGGAGCAGGAAAAAGCAAAAAATTTCAGAATTGCACCTTGCAATGCGGAGAAATTACTGTTTGTGCATTTACAATATTCATTGATTTTTGCCATTGAAAAATGTCCAGAAATGATTGAAGCTACTGACTGAATGAAAGGAGCTGGCATCTCACTCTCTTTGAATCTTCTTTATCATGCTAAGAGGAGCAGGAAAAAGCAAAAAATTTCAGAATTGCGCCTTGCAATGCGGAGAAATTACTGTTTGTGCATTTACAAAATTCATTGATTTTTGCCATTGAAAAACATCATGTTATTCATATACCAGAAATGATTGAAGCTACTGACTGAAGGAAAGGATCTGGCATCTCACTCTCTTTGAATCTTCTTTGTCATGCTAAGAGGAGCAGGAAAAAGCAAAAAATTTCAGAATTGCACCTTGCAATGCGGAGAAATTACTGTTTGTGCATTTACAATATTCATTGATTTTTGCCATTGAAAAACGTCCAGAAATGATTGAAGCTACTGACTGAATGAAAGGAGCTGGCATCTCACTCTCTTTGAATCTTCTTTATCATGCTAAGAGGAGCAGGAAAAAGCAAAACATTTCAGAATTGCACCTTGCAATGCGGAGAAATTACTGTTTGTGCATTTACAATATTCATTGATTTTTGCGATTGAAAAACATCATGTTATTCATATACCAGAAATGATTGAAGCTACTGACTGAATGAAAGGAGCTGGCATCTCACTCTCTTTGAATCTTCTTTATCATGCTAAGAGGAGCAGGAAAAAGTAAAAAATTTCAGAATTGCACCTTGCAATGCGGAGAAATTACTGTTTGTGCATTTACAATATTCAATGATTTTTGCCATTGAAAAACGTCCAGAAATGATTGAAGCTACTGACTGAATGAAAGGAGCTGGCATCTCACTCTCTTTGAATCTTCTTTATCATGCTAAGAGGAGCAGGAAAAAGCAAAAAATTTCAGAATTGCACCTTGCAATGCGGAGAAATTACTGTTTGTGCATTTACAATATTCATTGATTTTTGCCATTGAAAAACATCATGTTATTCATATACCAGAAATGATTGAAGCTACTGACTGAATGAAAGGAGCTGGCATCTCACTCTCTTTGAATCTTCTTTATCATGCTAAGAGGAGCAGGAAAAAGCAAAAAAATTCAGAATTGCACCTTGCAATGCGGAGAAATTGCAGTTTGTGCATTTACAATATTCATTGATTTTTGCCATTGAAAAACGTCCAGAAATGATTGAAGCTACTGACTGAATGAAAGGAGCTGGCATCTCACTCTCTTTGAATCTTCTTTATCATGCTAAGAGGAGCAGGAAAAAGCAAAAAATTTCAGAATTGCACCTTGCAATGCGGAGAAATTACTGTTTGTGCATTTACAATATTCATTGATTTTTGCCATTGAAAAACGTCCAGAAATGATTGAAGCTACTGACTGAATGAAAGGAGCTGGCATCTCACTCTCTTTGAATCTTCTTTATCATGCTAAGAGGAGCAGGAAAAAGCAAAAAATTTCAGAATTGCACCTTGCAATGCGGAGAAATTACTGTTTGTGCATTTACAATATTCATTGATTTTTGCCATTGAAAAATGTCCAGAAATGATTGAAGCTACTGACTGAATGAAAGGAGCTGGCATCTCACTCTCTTTGAATCTTCTTTATCATGCTAAGAGGAGCAGGAAAAAGCAAAAAATTTCAGAATTGCGCCTTGCAATGCGGAGAAATTACTGTTTGTGCATTTACAATATTCATTGATTTTTGCCATTGAAAAACATCATGTTATTCATATACCAGAAATGATTGAAGCTACTGACTGAAGGAAAGGATCTGGCATCTCACTCTCTTTGAATCTTCTTTGTCATGCTAAGAGGAGCAGGAAAAAGCAAAAAATTTCAGAATTGCACCTTGCAATGCGGAGAAATTACTGTTTGTGCATTTACAATATTCATTGATTTTTGCCATTGAAAAACGTCCAGAAATGATTGAAGCTACTGACTGAATGAAAGGAGCTGGCATCTCACTCTCTTTGAATCTTCTTTATCATGCTAAGAGGAGCAGGAAAAAGCAAAACATTTCAGAATTGCACCTTGCAATGCGGAGAAATTACTGTTTGTGCATTTACAATATTCATTGATTTTTGCGATTGAAAAACATCATGTTATTCATATACCAGAAATGATTGAAGCTACTGACTGAATGAAAGGAGCTGGCATCTCACTCTCTTTGAATCTTCTTTATCATGCTAAGAGGAGCAGGAAAAAGTAAAAAATTTCAGAATTGCACCTTGCAATGCGGAGAAATTACTGTTTGTGCATTTACAATATTCAATGATTTTTGCCATTGAAAAACGTCCAGAAATGATTGAAGCTACTGACTGAATGAAAGGAGCTGGCATCTCACTCTCTTTGAATCTTCTTTATCATGCTAAGAGGAGCAGGAAAAAGCAAAAAATTTCAGAATTGCACCTTGCAATGCGGAGAAATTACTGTTTGTGCATTTACAATATTCATTGATTTTTGCCGAAATTGAAAAACATCATGTTATTCATATACCAGAAATGTTTGAAGCTACTGACTGAATGAAAGGAGCTGGCATCTCACTCTCTTTGAATCTTCTTTATCATGCTAAGAGGAGCAGGAAAAAGCAAAAAATTTCAGAATTGCACCTTGCAATGCGAAGAAATTACTGTTTGTGCATTTACAATATTCATTGATTTTTGCCATTGAAAAACATCATGTTATTCATATACCAGAAATGTTTGATGCTACTAACTGAATGAAAGGAGCTGGCATCTCACTCTCTTTGAATCTTCTTTATCATGCTAAGAGGAGCAGGAAAAAGCAAAAAATTTCAGAATTGCACCTTGCAATGCGGAGAAATTACTGTTTGTGCATTTATAATATTCAATGATTTTTGCCATTGAAAAACGTCCAGAAATGATTGAAGCTACTGACTGAACGAAAGGAGCTGGCATCTCACTCTCTTTGAATCTTCTTTATCATGCTAAGAGGAGCAGGAAAAAGCAAAAAATTTCAGAATTGCACCTTGCAATGCGGAGAAATTACTGTTTGTGCATTTACAATATTCATTGATTTTTGCCATTGAAAAACATCATGTTATTCATATACCAGAAATGTTTGAAGCTACTGACTGAATGAAAGGAGCTGGCATCTCACTCTCTTTGAATCTTCTTTATCATGCTAAGAGGAGCAGGAAAAAGCAAAAAATTTCAGAATTGCACCTTGCAATGCGGAGAAATTACTGTTTGTGCATTTACAATATTCAATGATTTTTGCCATTGAAAAACGTCCAGAAATGATTGAAGCTACTGACTGAATGAAAGGAGCTGGCATCTCACTCTCTTTGAATCTTGTTTATCATGCTAAGAGGAGCAGGAAAAAGCAAAAAATTTCAGAATTGCACCTTGCAATGCGGAGAAATTACTGTTTGTGCATTTACAATATTCATTGATTTTTGCCATTGAAAAACGTCCAGAAATGATTGAAGCTACTGACTGAATGAAAGGAGCTGGCATCTCACTCTCTTTGAGTCTTCTTTATCATGCTAAGAGGAGCAGGAAAAAGCAAAAAATTTCAGAATTGCACCTTGCAATGCGGAGAAATTACTGTTTGTGCATTTACAATATTCATTGATTTTTGCTATTGAAAAACATCATGTTATTCATATACCAGAAATGATTGAAGCTACTGACTGAATGAAAGGAGCTGGCATCTCACTCTCTTTGAATCTTCTTTATCATGCTAAGAGGAGCAGGAAAAAGCAAAAAATTTCAGAATTGCACCTTGCAATGCGGAGAAATTACAGTTTGTGCATTTACAATATTCATTGAATTTTGCCATTGAAAAGCGTCCAGAAATGATTGAAGCTACTGACTGAATGAAAGGAGCTGGCATCTCACTCTCTTTGAATCTTCTTTATCATGCTAAGAGGAGCAGGAAAAAGCAAAAAATTTCAGAATTGCACCTTGCAATGCGGAGAAATTACTGTTTGTGCATTTACAATATTCATTGATTTTTGCCATTGAAAAACGTCCAGAAATGATTGAAGGTACTGACTGAATGAAAGGAGCTGGCATCTCACTCTCTTTGAATCTTCTTTATCATGCTAAGAGGAGCAGGAAAAAGCAAAAAATTTCAGAATTGCACCTTGCAATGCGGAGAAATTACTGTTTGTGCATTTACAATATTCATTGATTTTTGCCATTGAAAAACGTCCAGAAATGATTGAAGCTACTGACTGAATGAAAGGAGCTGGCATCTCACTCTCTTTGAATCTTCTTTATCATGCTAAGAGGAGCAGGAAAAAGGAAAAAATTTCAGAATTGCACCTTGCAATGCGGAGAAATTACTGTTTGTGCATGTACAATATTCATTGATTTTTGCCATTGAAAAATGTCCAGAAATGATTGAAGCTACTGACTGAATGAAAGGAGCTGGCATCTCACTCTCTTTGAATCTTCTTTATCATGCTAAGAGGAGCAGGAAAAAGCAAAAAATTTCAGAATTGCGCCTTGCAATGCGGAGAAATTACTGTTTGTGCATTTACAAAATTCATTGATTTTTGCCATTGAAAAATATCATGTTATTCATATACCAGAAATGATTGATGTTTTTCAATGGCAAAAATCAATGAATATTGTAAATGCACAAACAGTAATTTCTCCGCATTGCAAGGTGCAATTCTGAAATTTTTTGCTTTTTCCTGCTAATCCTAGCATGATAAAGAAGATTCAAAGAGAGTGAGATGCCAGCTCCTTTCATTCAGTCAGTAGCTTCAAACATTTCTGGACGTTTTTCAATGGCAAAAATCAATGAATATTGTAAATGCACAAACAGTAATATCTCCACATTGCAAGGTGCAATTCTGAAATTTTTTGCTTTTTCCTGTTAATCCTAGCATGATAAAGAAGATTTAAAGAGAGTGAGATGCCAGCTCCTTTCATTCAGTCAGTAGCTTCAAACATTTCTGGTATATGAAAAACATGTTTTTCAATGGCAAAAATCAATGAATATTGTAAATGCACAAACAGTAATATCTCCACATTGCAAGGTGCAATTCTGAAATTTTTTGCTTTTTCCTGCTAATCCTAGCATGATAAAGAAGATTCAAAGAGAGTGAGATGCCAGCTCCTTTCATTCAGTCAGTAGCTTCAAACATTTCTGGTATATGAAAAACATGTTTTTCAATGGCAAAAATCAATGAATATTGTAAATGCACAAACAGTAATATCTCCACATTGCAAGGTGCAATTCTGAAATTTTTTGCTTTTTCCTGCTAATCCTAGCATGATAAAGAAGATTCAAAGAGACTGAGATGCCAGCTCCTTTCATTCAGTCAGTAGCTTCAAACATTTCTGGACGTTTTTCAATGGCAAAAATCAATGAATATTGTAAATGCACAAACAGTAATATCTCCACATTGCAAGGTGCAATTCTGAAATTTTTTGCTTTTTCCTGCTAATCCTAGCATGATAAAGAAGATTCAAAGAGAGTGAGATGCCAGCTCCTTTCATTCAGTCAGTAGCTTCAAACATTTCTGGACGTTTTTCAATGGCAAAAATCAATGAATATTGTAAATGCACAAACAGTAATATCTCCACATTGCAAGGTGCAATTCTGAAATTTTTTGCTTTTTCCTGTTAATCCTAGCATGATAAAGAAGATTCAAAGAGAGTGAGATGCCAGCTCCTTTCATTCAGTCAGTAGCTTCAAACATTTCTGGTATATGAAAAACATGTTTTTCAATGGCAAAAATCAATGAATATTGTAAATGCACAAACAGTAATATCTCCACATTGCAAGGTGCAATTCTGAAATTTTTTGTTTTTTCCTGTTAATCCTAGCATGATAAAGAAGATTCAAAGAGAGTGAGATGCCAGCTCCTTTCATTCAGTCAGTAGCTTCAAACATTTCTGGTATATGAAAAACATGTTTTTCAATGGCAAAAATCAATGAATATTGTAAATGCACAAACAGTAATATCTCCACATTGCAAGGTGCAATTCTGAAATTTTTTGCTTTTTCCTGCTAATCCTAGCATGATAAAGAAGATTCAAAGAGAGTGAGATGCCAGCTCCTTTCATTCAGTCAGTAGCTTCAAACATTTCTGGTATATGAAAAACATGTTTTTCAATGGCAAAAATCAATGAATATTGTAAATGCACAAACAGTAATATCTCCACATTGCAAGGTGCAATTCTGAAATTTTTTGCTTTTTCCTGCTAATCCTAGCATGATAAAGAAGATTCAAAGAGAGTGAGATGCCAGCTCCTTTCATTCAGTCAGTAGCTTCAAACATTTCTGGTATATGAAAAACATGTTTTTCAATGGCAAAAATCAATGAATATTGTAAATGCACAAACAGTAATATCTCCACATTGCAAGGTGCAATTCTGAAATTTTTTGCTTTTTCCTGCTAATCCTAGCATGATAAAGAAGATTCAAAGAGAGTGAGATGCCAGCTCCTTTCATTCAGTCAGTAGCTTCAAACATTTCTGGTATATGAAAAACATGTTTTTCAATGGCAAAAATCAATGAATATTGTAAATGCACAAACAGTAATATCTCCACATTGCAAGGTGCAATTCTGAAATTTTTAGCTTTTTCCTGTTAATCCTAGCATGATAAAGAAGATTCAAAGAGAGTGAGATGCCAGCTCCTTTCATTCAGTCAGTAGCTTCAAACATTTCTGGACGTTTTTCAATGGCAAAAATCAATGAATATTGTAAATGCACAAACAGTAATATCTCCACATTGCAAGGTGCAATTCTGAAATTTTTTGCTTTTTCCTGTTAATCCTAGCATGATAAAGAAGATTCAAAGAGAGTGAGATACCAGCTCCTTTCATTCAGTCAGTAGCTTCAAACATTTCTGGTATATGAAAAACATGTTTTTCAATGGCAAAAATCAATGAATATTGTAAATGCACAAACAGTAATATCTCCACATTGCAAGGTGCAATTCTGAAATTTTTTGCTTTTTCCTGCTAATCCTAGCATGATAAAGAAGATTCAAAGAGAGTGAGATGCCAGCTAATTTCATTCAGTCAGTAGCTTCAAACATTTCTGGACGTTTTTCAATGGCAAAAATCAATGAATATTGTAAATGCACAAACAGTAATATCTCCACATTGCAAGGTGCAATTCTGAAATTTTTTGCTTTTTCCTGCTAATCCTAGCATGATAAAGAAGATTCAAAGAGAGTGAGATGCCAGCTCCTTTCATTCAGTCAGTAGCTTCAAACATTTCTTGTATATGAAAAACATGTTTTTCAATGGCAAAAATCAATGAATATTGTAAATGCATAAACAGTAATATCTCCACATTGCAAGGTGCAATTCTGAAATTTTTTGCTTTTTCCTGCTAATCCTAGCATGATAAAGAAGATTCAAAGAGAGTGAGATACCAGCTCCTTTCATTCAGTCAGTAGCTTCAAACATTTCTGGACGTTTTTCAATGGCAAAAATCAATGAATATTGTAAATGCACAAACAGTAATATCTCCACATTGCAAGGCGCAATTCTGAAATTTTTTGCTTTTTCCTGTTAATCCTAGCATGATAAAGAAGATTCAAAGAGAGTGAGATGCCAGCTCCTTTCATTCAAGTCAGTAGCTTCAAACATTTCTGGTATATGAAAAACATGTTTTTCAATGGCAAAAATCAATGAATATTGTAAATGCACAAACAGTAATATCTCCACATTGCAAGGTGCAATTCTGAAATTTTTTGCTTTTTCCTGCTTATCCTAGCATGATAAAGAAGATTCAAAGAGAGTGAGATGCCAGCTCCTTTCATTCAGTCAGTAGCTTCAAACATTTCTGGTATATGAAAAACATGTTTTTCAATGGCAAAAATCAATGAATATTGTAAATGCACAAACAGTAATATCTCCACATTGCAGGGTGCAATTCTGAAATTTTTTTGCTTTTTCCTGCTAATCCTAGCATGATAAAGAAGATTCAAAGAGAGTGAGATGCCAGCTCCTTTCATTCAGTCAGTAGCTTCAAACATTTCTGGACGTTTTTCAATGGCAAAATCAATGAATATTGTAAATGCACAAACAGTAATATCTCCACATTGCAAGGTGCAATTCTGAAATTTTTTGCTTTTTCCTGTTAATCCTAGCATGATAAAGAAGATTCAAAGACAGTGAGATGCCAGCTCCTTTCATTCAGTCAGTAGCTTCAAACATTTCTGGTATATGAAAAACATGTTTTTCAATGGCAAAAATCAATGAATATTGTAAATGCACAAACAGTAATATCTCCACATTGCAAGGTGCAATTCTGAAATTTTTTGCTTTTTCCTGCTAATCCTAGCATGATAAAGAAGATTCAAAGAGAGTGAGATGCCAGCTCCTTTCATTCCGTCAGTAGCTTCAAACATTTCTGGTATATGAAAAACATGTTTTTCAATGGCAAAAATCAATGAATATTGTAAATGCACAAACAGTAATATCTCCACATTGCAAGGTGCAATTCTGAAATTTTTTGCTTTTTCCTGCTAATCCTAGCATGATAAAGAAGATTCAAAGAGAGTGAGATGCCAGCTCCTTTCATTCAGTCAGTAGCTTCAAACATTTCTGGACGTTTTTCAATGGCAAAATCATTGAATATTGTAAATGCACAAACAGTAATATCTCCACATTGCAAGGTGCAATTCTGAAATTTTTTGCTTTTTCCTGCTAATCCTAGCATGATAAAGAAGATTCAAAGAGAGTGAGATGCCAGCTAATTTCATTCAGTCAGTAGCTTCAAACATTTCTGGACGTTTTTCAATGGCAAAAATCAATGAATATTGTAAATGCACAAACAGTAATATCTCCACATTGCAAGGTGCAATTCTGAAATTTTTTGCTTTTTCCTGCTAATCCTAGCATGATAAAGAAGATTCAAAGAGAGTGAGATGCCAGCTCCTTTCATTCAGTCAGTAGCTTCAAACATTTCTTGTATATGAAAAACATGTTTTTCAATGGCAAAAATCAATGAATATTGTAAATGCACAAACAGTAATATCTCCACATTGCAAGGTGCAATTCTGAAATTTTTTGCTTTTTCCTGCTAATCCTAGCATGATAAAGAAGATTCAAAGAGAGTGAGATACCAGCTCCTTTCATTCAGTCAGTAGCTTCAAACATTTCTGGACGTTTTTCAATGGCAAAAATCAATGAATATTGTAAATGCACAAACAGTAATATCTCCACATTGCAAGGTGCAATTCTGAAATTTTTTGCTTTTTCCTGTTAATCCTAGCATGATAAAGAAGATTCAAAGAGAGTGAGATGCCAGCTCCTTTCATTCAAGTCAGTAGCTTCAAACATTTCTGGTATATGAAAAACATGTTTTTCAATGGCAAAAATCAATGAATATTGTAAATGCACAAACAGTAATATCTCCACATTGCAAGGTGCAATTCTGAAATTTTTTGCTTTTTCCTGCTTATCCTAGCATGATAAAGAAGATTCAAAGAGAGTGAGATGCCAGCTCCTTTCATTCAAGTCAGTAGCTTCAAACATTTCTGGTATATGAAAAACATGTTTTTCAATGGCAAAAATCAATGAATATTGTAAATGCACAAACAGTAATATCTCCACATTGCAAGGTGCAATTCTGAAATTTTTTGCTTTTTCCTGCTTATCCTAGCATGATAAAGAAGATTCAAAGAGAGTGAGATGCCAGCTCCTTTCATTCAGTCAGTAGCTTCAAACATTTCTGGTATATGAAAAACATGTTTTTCAATGGCAAAAATCAATGAATATTGTAAATGCACAAACAGTAATATCTCCACATTGCAGGGTGCAATTCTGAAATTTTTTTGCTTTTTCCTGCTAATCCTAGCATGATAAAGAAGATTCAAAGAGAGTGAGATGCCAGCTCCTTTCATTCAGTCAGTAGCTTCAAACATTTCTGGACGTTTTTCAATGGCAAAATCAATGAATATTGTAAATGCACAAACAGTAATATCTCCACATTGCAAGGTGCAATTCTGAAATTTTTTGCTTTTTCCTGTTAATCCTAGCATGATAAAGAAGATTCAAAGACAGTGAGATGCCAGCTCCTTTCATTCAGTCAGTAGCTTCAAACATTTCTGGTATATGAAAAACATGTTTTTCAATGGCAAAAATCAATGAATATTGTAAATGCACAAACAGTAATATCTCCACATTGCAAGGTGCAATTCTGAAATTTTTTGCTTTTTCCTGCTAATCCTAGCATGATAAAGAAGATTCAAAGAGAGTGAGATGCCAGCTCCTTTCATTCCGTCAGTAGCTTCAAACATTTCTGGTATATGAAAAACATGTTTTTCAATGGCAAAAATCAATGAATATTGTAAATGCACAAACAGTAATATCTCCACATTGCAAGGTGCAATTCTGAAATTTTTTGCTTTTTCCTGCTAATCCTAGCATGATAAAGAAGATTCAAAGAGAGTGAGATGCCAGCTCCTTTCATTCAGTCAGTAGCTTCAAACATTTCTGGACGTTTTTCAATGGCAAAATCAATGAATATTGTAAATGCACAAACAGTAATATCTCCACATTGCAAGGTGCAATTCTGAAATTTTTTGCTTTTTCCTGCTAATCCTAGCATGATAAAGAAGATTCAAAGAGAGTGAGATGCCAGCTAATTTCATTCAGTCAGTAGCTTCAAACATTTCTGGACGTTTTTCAATGGCAAAAATCAATGAATATTGTAAATGCACAAACAGTAATATCTCCACATTGCAAGGTGCAATTCTGAAATTTTTTGCTTTTTCCTGCTAATCCTAGCATGATAAAGAAGATTCAAAGAGAGTGAGATGCCAGCTCCTTTCATTCAGTCAGTAGCTTCAAACATTTCTTGTATATGAAAAACATGTTTTTCAATGGCAAAAATCAATGAATATTGTAAATGCACAAACAGTAATATCTCCACATTGCAAGGTGCAATTCTGAAATTTTTTGCTTTTTCCTGCTAATCCTAGCATGATAAAGAAGATTCAAAGAGAGTGAGATACCAGCTCCTTTCATTCAGTCAGTAGCTTCAAACATTTCTGGACGTTTTTCAATGGCAAAAATCAATGAATATTGTAAATGCACAAACAGTAATATCTCCACATTGCAAGGTGCAATTCTGAAATTTTTTGCTTTTTCCTGTTAATCCTAGCATGATAAAGAAGATTCAAAGAGAGTGAGATGCCAGCTCCTTTCATTCAAGTCAGTAGCTTCAAACATTTCTGGTATATGAAAAACATGTTTTTCAATGGCAAAAATCAATGAATATTGTAAATGCACAAACAGTAATATCTCCACATTGCAAGGTGCAATTCTGAAATTTTTTGCTTTTTCCTGCTTATCCTAGCATGATAAAGAAGATTCAAAGAGAGTGAGATGCCAGCTCCTTTCATTCAGTCAGTAGCTTCAAACATTTCTGGTATATGAAAAACATGTTTTTCAATGGCAAAAATCAATGAATATTGTAAATGCACAAACAGTAATATCTCCACATTGCAAGGTGCAATTCTGAAATTTTTTTGCTTTTTCCTGCTAATCCTAGCATGATAAAGAAGATTTAAAGAGAGTGAGATGCCAGCTCCTTTCATTCAGTCAGTAGCTTCAAACATTTCTGGACGTTTTTCAATGGCAAAATCAATGAATATTGTAAATGCACAAACAGTAATATCTCCACATTGCAAGGTGCAATTCTGAAATTTTTTGCTTTTTCCTGTTAATCCTAGCATGATAAAGAAGATTCAAAGACAGTGAGATGCCAGCTCCTTTCATTCAGTCAGTAGCTTCAAACATTTCTGGTATATGAAAAACATGTTTTTCAATGGCAAAAATCAATGAATATTGTAAATGCACAAACAGTAATATCTCCACATTGCAAGGTGCAATTCTGAAATTTTTTGCTTTTTCCTGCTAATCCTAGCATGATAAAGAAGATTCAAAGAGAGTGAGATGCCAGCTCCTTTCATTCCGTCAGTAGCTTCAAACATTTCTGGTATATGAAAAACATGTTTTTCAATGGCAAAAATCAATGAATATTGTAAATGCACAAACAGTAATATCTCCACATTGCAAGGTGCAATTCTGAAATTTTTTGCTTTTTCCTGCTAATCCTAGCATGATAAAGAAGATTCAAAGAGAGTGAGATGCCAGCTCCTTTCATTCAGTCAGTAGCTTCAAACATTTCTGGACGTTTTTCAATGGCAAAAATCAATGAATATTGTAAATGCACAAACAGTAATATCTCCACATTGCAAGGTGCAATTCTGAAATTTTTTGCTTTTTCCTGCTAATCCTAGCATGATAAAGAAGATTCAAAGAGAGTGAGATGCCAGCTCCTTTCATTCAGTCAGTAGCTTCAAACATTTCTTGTATATGAAAAACATGTTTTTCAATGGCAAAAATCAATGAATATTGTAAATGCACAAACAGCAATATCTCCACATTGCAAGGTGCAATTCTGAAATTTTTTGCTTTTTCCTGCTAATCCTAGCATGATAAAGAAGATTCAAAGAGAGTGAGATGCCAGCTCCTTTCATTCAGTCAGTAGCTTCAAACATTTCTGGACGTTTTTCAATGGCAAAAATCAATGAATATTGTAAATGCACAAACAGTAATATCTCCACATTGCAAGGTGCAATTCTGAAATTTTTTGCTTTTTCCTGTTAATCCTAGCATGATAAAGAAGATTCAAAGAGAGTGAGATGCCAGCTCCTTTCATTCAGTCAGTAGCTTCAAACATTTCTGGTATATGAAAAACATGTTTTTCAATGGCAAAAATCAATGAATATTGTAAATGCACAAACAGTAATATCTCCACATTGCAAGGTGCAATTCTGAAATTTTTTGCTTTTTCCTGCTAATCCTAGCATGATAAAGAAGATTCAAAGAGAGTGAGATGCCAGCTCCTTTCATTCAGTCAGTAGCTTCAAACATTTCTGGTATATGAAAAACATGTTTTTCAATGGCAAAAATCAATGAATATTGTAAATGCACAAACAGTAATATCTCCACATTGCAAGGTGCAATTCTGAAATTTTTTGCTTTTTCCTGCTAATCCAAGCATGATAAAGAAGATTCAAAGAGAGTGAGATGCCAGCTCCTTTCATTCAGTCAGTAGCTTCAAACATTTCTGGTATATGAATAACATGATGTTTTTCAATGGCAAAAATCAATGAATATTGTAAATGCACAAACAGTAATTTCTCCGCATTGCAAGGTGCAATTCTGAAATTTTTTGCTTTTTCCTGCTCCTCTTAGCATGATAAAGAAGATTCAAAGAGAGTGAGATGCCAGCTCCTTTCATTCAGTCAGTAGCTTTAAACATTTCTGGTATATGAATAACATGATGTTTTTCAATGGCAAAAATCAATGAATATTGTAAATGCACAAACAGTAATTTCTCCGCATTGCAATGTGCAATTCTGAAGTTTTTTGCTTTTTCCTGCTCCTCTTAGCATGATAAAGACGATTCAAAGAGAGTGAGATGCCAGCTCCTTTCATTCAGTCAGTAGCTTCAATCATTTCTGGACGTTTTTCAATGGCAAAAATCAATGAATATTGTAAATGCACAAACAGTAATTTCTCCGCATTGCAAGGTGCAATTCTGAAATTTTTTGCTTTTTCCTGCTCCTCTTAGCATGATAAAGAAAATTCAGTGAGATGCCAGCTGCTTTCATTCAGTCAGTAGCTTCAATCATTTCTGGACGTTTTTCAATGGCAAAAATCAATGAATATTGTAAATGCACAAACAGTAATATCTCCACATTGCAAGGTGCAATTCTGAAATTTTTTGCTTTTTCCTGTTAATCCTAGCATGATAAAGAAGATTCAAAGAGAGTGAGATGCCAGCTCCTTTCATTCAGTCAGTAGCTTCAAACATTTCTGGTATATGAAAAACATGTTTTTCAATGTCAAAAATCAATGAATATTGTAAATGCACAAACAGTAATATCTCCACATTGCAAGGTGCAATTCTGAAATTTTTTGCTTTTTCCTGCTAATCCAAGCATGATAAAGAAGATTCAAAGAGAGTGAGATGCCAGCTCCTTTCATTCAGTCAGCAGCTTCAAACATTTCTGGTATATGAATAACATGATGTTTTTCAATGGCAAAAATCAATGAATATTGTAAATGCACAAACAGTAATTTCTCCGCATTGCAAGGTGCAATTCTGAAATTTTTTGCTTTTTCCTGCTCCTCTTAGCATGATAAAGAAGATTCAAAGAGAGTGAGATGCCAGCTCCTTTCATTCAGTCAGTAGCTTCAAACATTTCTGGTATATGAATAACATGATGTTTTTCAATGGCAAAAATCAATGAATATTGTAAATGCACAAACAGTAATTTCTCCGCATTGCAAGGTGCAATTCTGAAATTTTTTGCTTTTTCCTGCTCCTCTTAGCATGATAAAGACGATTCAAAGAGAGTGAGATGCCAGCTCCTTTCATTCAGTCAGTAGCTTCAATCATTTCTGGACGTTTTTCAATGGCAAAAATCAATGAATATTGTAAATGCACAAACAGTAATTTCTCCGCATTGCAAGGTGCAATTCTGAAATTTTTTGCTTTTTCCTGCTCCTCTTAGCATGATAAAGAAAATTCAGAGTGAGATGCCAGCTGCTTTCATTCAGTCAGTAGCTTCAATCATTTCTGGACGTTTTTCAATGGCAAAAATCAATGAATATTGTAAATGCACAAACAGTAATTTCTCCGCATTGCAAGGTGCAATTCTGAAATTTTTTGCTTTTTCCTGCTCCTCTTAGCATGATAAAGAAGATTCAAAGAGAGTGAGATGCCAGCTCCTTTCATTCAGTCAGTAGCTTCAAACATTTCTGGTATATGAATAACATGATGTTTTTCAATGGCAAAAATCAATGAATATTGTAAATGCACAAACAGTAATTTCTCCGCATTGCAAGGTGCAATTCTGAAATTTTTTGCTTTTTCCTGCTCCTCTTAGCATGATAAAGAAGATTCAAAGAGAGTGAGATGCCAGCTCCTTGCGTTCAGTCAGTAGCTTCAATCATTTCTGGACGTTTTTCAAAGGCAAAAATCATTGAATATTGTAAATGCACAAACAGTAATTTCTCCGCATTGCAAGGTGCAATTCTGAAATTTTTTACTTTTTCCTGCTCCTCTTAGCATGATAAAGAAGATTCAAAGAGAGTGAGATGCCAGCTCCTTTCATTCAGTCAGTAGCTTCAATCATTTCTGGTATATGAATAACATGATGTTTTTCAATGGCAAAAATCAATGAATATTGTAAATGCACAAACAGTAATTTCTCCGCATTGCAAGGTGCAATTCTGAAATTTTTTGCTTTTTCCTGCTAATCCTAGCATGATAAAGAAGATTCAAAGAGAGTGAGATGCCAGCTCCTTTCATTCAGTCAGTAGCTTCAAACATTTCTGGACGTTTTTCAATGGCAAAAATCAATGAATATTGTAAATGCACAAACAGTAATATCTCCACATTGCAAGGTGCAATTCTGAAATTTTTTGCTTTTTCCTGTTAATCCTAGCATGATAAAGAAGATTTAAAGAGAGTGAGATGCCAGCTCCTTTCATTCAGTCAGTAGCTTCAAACATTTCTGGTATATGAAAAACATGTTTTTCAATGGCAAAAATCAATGAATATTGTAAATGCACAAACAGTAATATCTCCACATTGCAAGGTGCAATTCTGAAATTTTTTGATTTTTCCTGCTAATCCTAGCATGATAAAGAAGATTCAAAGAGAGTGAGATGCCAGCTCCTTTCATTCAGTCAGTAGCTTCAAACATTTCTGGTATATGAAAAACATGTTTTTCAATGGCAAAAATCAATGAATATTGTAAATGCACAAACAGTAATATCTCCACATTGCAAGGTGCAATTCTGAAATTTTTTGTTTTTTCCTGCTAATCCTAGCATGATAAAGAAGATTCAAAGAGACTGAGATGCCAGCTCCTTTCATTCAGTCAGTAGCTTCAAACATTTCTGGACGTTTTTCAATGGCAAAAATCAATGAATATTGTAAATGCACAAACAGTAATATCTCCACATTGCAAGGTGCAATTCTGAAATTTTTTGCTTTTTCCTGCTAATCCTAGCATGATAAAGAAGATTCAAAGAGAGTGAGATGCCAGCTCCTTTCATTCAGTCAGTAGCTTCAAACATTTCTGGACGTTTTTCAATGGCAAAAATCAATGAATATTGTAAATGCACAAACAGTAATATCTCCACATTGCAAGGTGCAATTCTGAAATTTTTTGCTTTTTCCTGTTAATCCTAGCATGATAAAGAAGATTCAAAGAGAGTGAGATGCCAGCTCCTTTCATTCAGTCAGTAGCTTCAAACATTTCTGGTATATGAAAAACATGTTTTTCAATGGCAAAAATCAATGAATATTGTAAATGCACAAACAGTAATATCTCCACATTGCAAGGTGCAATTCTGAAATTTTTTGTTTTTTCCTGTTAATCCTAGCATGATAAAGAAGATTCAAAGAGAGTGAGATGCCAGCTCCTTTCATTCAGTCAGTAGCTTCAAACATTTCTGGTATATGAAAAACATGTTTTTCAATGGCAAAAATCAATGAATATTGTAAATGCACAAACAGTAATATCTCCACATTGCAAGGTGCAATTCTGAAATTTTTTGCTTTTTCCTGCTAATCCTAGCATGATAAAGAAGATTCAAAGAGAGTGAGATGCCAGCTCCTTTCATTCAGTCAGTAGCTTCAAACATTTCTGGTATATGAAAAACATGTTTTTCAATGGCAAAAATCAATGAATATTGTAAATGCACAAACAGTAATATCTCCACATTGCAAGGTGCAATTCTGAAATTTTTTGCTTTTTCCTGCTAATCCTAGCATGATAAAGAAGATTCAAAGAGAGTGAGATGCCAGCTCCTTTCATTCAGTCAGTAGCTTCAAACATTTCTGGTATATGAAAAACATGTTTTTCAATGGCAAAAATCAATGAATATTGTAAATGCACAAACAGTAATATCTCCACATTGCAAGGTGCAATTCTGAAATTTTTTGCTTTTTCCTGCTAATCCTAGCATGATAAAGAAGATTCAAAGAGAGTGAGATGCCAGCTCCTTTCATTCAGTCAGTAGCTTCAAACATTTCTGGTATATGAAAAACATGTTTTTCAATGGCAAAAATCAATGAATATTGTAAATGCACAAACAGTAATATCTCCACATTGCAAGGTGCAATTCTGAAATTTTTAGCTTTTTCCTGTTAATCCTAGCATGATAAAGAAGATTCAAAGAGAGTGAGATGCCAGCTCCTTTCATTCAGTCAGTAGCTTCAAACATTTCTGGACGTTTTTCAATGGCAAAAATCAATGAATATTGTAAATGCACAAACAGTAATATCTCCACATTGCAAGGTGCAATTCTGAAATTTTTTGCTTTTTCCTGTTAATCCTAGCATGATAAAGAAGATTCAAAGAGAGTGAGATACCAGCTCCTTTCATTCAGTCAGTAGCTTCAAACATTTCTGGTATATGAAAAACATGTTTTTCAATGGCAAAAATCAATGAATATTGTAAATGCACAAACAGTAATATCTCCACATTGCAAGGTGCAATTCTGAAATTTTTTGCTTTTTCCTGCTAATCCTAGCATGATAAAGAAGATTCAAAGAGAGTGAGATGCCAGCTAATTTCATTCAGTCAGTAGCTTCAAACATTTCTGGACGTTTTTCAATGGCAAAAATCAATGAATATTGTAAATGCACAAACAGTAATATCTCCACATTGCAAGGTGCAATTCTGAAATTTTTTGCTTTTTCCTGCTAATCCTAGCATGATAAAGAAGATTCAAAGAGAGTGAGATGCCAGCTCCTTTCATTCAGTCAGTAGCTTCAAACATTTCTTGTATATGAAAAACATGTTTTTCAATGGCAAAAATCAATGAATATTGTAAATGCATAAACAGTAATATCTCCACATTGCAAGGTGCAATTCTGAAATTTTTTGCTTTTTCCTGCTAATCCTAGCATGATAAAGAAGATTCAAAGAGAGTGAGATACCAGCTCCTTTCATTCAGTCAGTAGCTTCAAACATTTCTGGACGTTTTTCAATGGCAAAAATCAATGAATATTGTAAATGCACAAACAGTAATATCTCCACATTGCAAGGCGCAATTCTGAAATTTTTTGCTTTTTCCTGTTAATCCTAGCATGATAAAGAAGATTCAAAGAGAGTGAGATGCCAGCTCCTTTCATTCAAGTCAGTAGCTTCAAACATTTCTGGTATATGAAAAACATGTTTTTCAATGGCAAAAATCAATGAATATTGTAAATGCACAAACAGTAATATCTCCACATTGCAAGGTGCAATTCTGAAATTTTTTGCTTTTTCCTGCTTATCCTAGCATGATAAAGAAGATTCAAAGAGAGTGAGATGCCAGCTCCTTTCATTCAGTCAGTAGCTTCAAACATTTCTGGTATATGAAAAACATGTTTTTCAATGGCAAAAATCAATGAATATTGTAAATGCACAAACAGTAATATCTCCACATTGCAGGGTGCAATTCTGAAATTTTTTTGCTTTTTCCTGCTAATCCTAGCATGATAAAGAAGATTCAAAGAGAGTGAGATGCCAGCTCCTTTCATTCAGTCAGTAGCTTCAAACATTTCTGGACGTTTTTCAATGGCAAAATCAATGAATATTGTAAATGCACAAACAGTAATATCTCCACATTGCAAGGTGCAATTCTGAAATTTTTTGCTTTTTCCTGTTAATCCTAGCATGATAAAGAAGATTCAAAGACAGTGAGATGCCAGCTCCTTTCATTCAGTCAGTAGCTTCAAACATTTCTGGTATATGAAAAACATGTTTTTCAATGGCAAAAATCAATGAATATTGTAAATGCACAAACAGTAATATCTCCACATTGCAAGGTGCAATTCTGAAATTTTTTGCTTTTTCCTGCTAATCCTAGCATGATAAAGAAGATTCAAAGAGAGTGAGATGCCAGCTCCTTTCATTCCGTCAGTAGCTTCAAACATTTCTGGTATATGAAAAACATGTTTTTCAATGGCAAAAATCAATGAATATTGTAAATGCACAAACAGTAATATCTCCACATTGCAAGGTGCAATTCTGAAATTTTTTGCTTTTTCCTGCTTATCCTAGCATGATAAAGAAGATTCAAAGAGAGTGAGATGCCAGCTCCTTTCATTCAGTCAGTAGCTTCAAACATTTCTGGACGTTTTTCAATGGCAAAATCAATGAATATTGTAAATGCACAAACAGTAATATCTCCACATTGCAGGGTGCAATTCTGAAATTTTTTGCTTTTTCCTGTTAATCCTAGCATGATAAAGAAGATTCAAAGACAGTGAGATGCCAGCTCCTTTCATTCAGTCAGTAGCTTCAAACATTTCTGGTATATGAAAAACATGTTTTTCAATGGCAAAAATCAATGAATATTGTAAATGCACAAACAGTAATATCTCCACATTGCAAGGTGCAATTCTGAAATTTTTTGCTTTTTCCTGCTAATCCTAGCATGATAAAGAAGATTCAAAGAGAGTGAGATGCCAGCTCCTTTCATTCCGTCAGTAGCTTCAAACATTTCTGGTATATGAAAAACATGTTTTTCAATGGCAAAAATCAATGAATATTGTAAATGCACAAACAGTAATATCTCCACATTGCAAGGTGCAATTCTGAAATTTTTTGCTTTTTCCTGCTAATCCTAGCATGATAAAGAAGATTCAAAGAGAGTGAGATGCCAGCTCCTTTCATTCAGTCAGTAGCTTCAAACATTTCTGGACGTTTTTCAATGGCAAAATCAATGAATATTGTAAATGCACAAACAGTAATATCTCCACATTGCAAGGTGCAATTCTGAAATTTTTTGCTTTTTCCTGCTAATCCTAGCATGATAAAGAAGATTCAAAGAGAGTGAGATGCCAGCTAATTTCATTCAGTCAGTAGCTTCAAACATTTCTGGACGTTTTTCAATGGCAAAAATCAATGAATATTGTAAATGCACAAACAGTAATATCTCCACATTGCAAGGTGCAATTCTGAAATTTTTTGCTTTTTCCTGCTAATCCTAGCATGATAAAGAAGATTCAAAGAGAGTGAGATGCCAGCTCCTTTCATTCAGTCAGTAGCTTCAAACATTTCTTGTATATGAAAAACATGTTTTTCAATGGCAAAAATCAATGAATATTGTAAATGCACAAACAGTAATATCTCCACATTGCAAGGTGCAATTCTGAAATTTTTTGCTTTTTCCTGCTAATCCTAGCATGATAAAGAAGATTCAAAGAGAGTGAGATACCAGCTCCTTTCATTCAGTCAGTAGCTTCAAACATTTCTGGACGTTTTTCAATGGCAAAAATCAATGAATATTGTAAATGCACAAACAGTAATATCTCCACATTGCAAGGTGCAATTCTGAAATTTTTTGCTTTTTCCTGTTAATCCTAGCATGATAAAGAAGATTCAAAGAGAGTGAGATGCCAGCTCCTTTCATTCAAGTCAGTAGCTTCAAACATTTCTGGTATATGAAAAACATGTTTTTCAATGGCAAAAATCAATGAATATTGTAAATGCACAAACAGTAATATCTCCACATTGCAAGGTGCAATTCTGAAATTTTTTGCTTTTTCCTGCTTATCCTAGCATGATAAAGAAGATTCAAAGAGAGTGAGATGCCAGCTCCTTTCATTCAGTCAGTAGCTTCAAACATTTCTGGTATATGAAAAACATGTTTTTCAATGGCAAAAATCAATGAATATTGTAAATGCACAAACAGTAATATCTCCACATTGCAAGGTGCAATTCTGAAATTTTTTTGCTTTTTCCTGCTAATCCTAGCATGATAAAGAAGATTTAAAGAGAGTGAGATGCCAGCTCCTTTCATTCAGTCAGTAGCTTCAAACATTTCTGGACGTTTTTCAATGGCAAAATCAATGAATATTGTAAATGCACAAACAGTAATATCTCCACATTGCAAGGTGCAATTCTGAAATTTTTTGCTTTTTCCTGTTAATCCTAGCATGATAAAGAATATTCAAAGACAGTGAGATGCCAGCTCCTTTCATTCAGTCAGTAGCTTCAAACATTTCTGGTATATGAAAAACATGTTTTTCAATGGCAAAAATCAATGAATATTGTAAATGCACAAACAGTAATATCTCCACATTGCAAGGTGCAATTCTGAAATTTTTTGCTTTTTCCTGCTAATCCTAGCATGATAAAGAAGATTCAAAGAGAGTGAGATGCCAGCTCCTTTCATTCCGTCAGTAGCTTCAAACATTTCTGGTATATGAAAAACATGTTTTTCAATGGCAAAAATCAATGAATATTGTAAATGCACAAACAGTAATATCTCCACATTGCAAGGTGCAATTCTGAAATTTTTTGCTTTTTCCTGCTAATCCTAGCATGATAAAGAAGATTCAAAGAGAGTGAGATGCCAGCTCCTTTCATTCAGTCAGTAGCTTCAAACATTTCTGGATGTTTTTCAATGGCAAAAATCAATGAATATTGTAAATGCACAAACAGTAATATCTCCACATTGCAAGGTGCAATTCTGAAATTTTTTGCTTTTTCCTGCTAATCCTAGCATGATAAAGAAGATTCAAAGAGAGTGAGATGCCAGCTCCTTTCATTCAGTCAGTAGCTTCAAACATTTCTGGACGTTTTTCAATGGCAAAAATCAATGAATATTGTAAATGCACAAACAGTAATATCTCCACATTGCAAGGTGCAATTCTGAAATTTTTTGCTTTTTCCTGTTAATCCTAGCATGATAAAGAAGATTCAAAGAGAGTGAGATGCCAGCTCCTTTCATTCAGTCAGTAGCTTCAAACATTTCTGGTATATGAAAAACATGTTTTTCAATGGCAAAAATCAATGAATATTGTAAATGCACAAACAGTAATATCTCCACATTGCAAGGTGCAATTCTGAAATTTTTTGTTTTTTCCTGTTAATCCTAGCATGATAAAGAAGATTCAAAGAGAGTGAGATGCCAGCTCCTTTCATTCAGTCAGTAGCTTCAAACATTTCTGGTATATGAAAAACATGTTTTTCAATGGCAAAAATCAATGAATATTGTAAATGCACAAACAGTAATATCTCCACATTGCAAGGTGCAATTCTGAAATTTTTTGCTTTTTCCTGCTAATCCTAGCATGATAAAGAAGATTCAAAGAGAGTGAGATGCCAGCTCCTTTCATTCAGTCAGTAGCTTCAAACATTTCTGGTATATGAAAAACATGTTTTTCAATGGCAAAAATCAATGAATATTGTAAATGCACAAACAGTAATATCTCCACATTGCAAGGTGCAATTCTGAAATTTTTTGCTTTTTCCTGCTAATCCTAGCATGATAAAGAAGATTCAAAGAGAGTGAGATGCCAGCTCCTTTCATTCAGTCAGTAGCTTCAAACATTTCTGGTATATGAAAAACATGTTTTTCAATGGCAAAAATCAATGAATATTGTAAATGCACAAACAGTAATATCTCCACATTGCAAGGTGCAATTCTGAAATTTTTTGCTTTTTCCTGCTAATCCTAGCATGATAAAGAAGATTCAAAGAGAGTGAGATGCCAGCTCCTTTCATTCAGTCAGTAGCTTCAAACATTTCTGGTATATGAAAAACATGTTTTTCAATGGCAAAAATCAATGAATATTGTAAATGCACAAACAGTAATATCTCCACATTGCAAGGTGCAATTCTGAAATTTTTAGCTTTTTCCTGTTAATCCTAGCATGATAAAGAAGATTCAAAGAGAGTGAGATGCCAGCTCCTTTCATTCAGTCAGTAGCTTCAAACATTTCTGGACGTTTTTCAATGGCAAAAATCAATGAATATTGTAAATGCACAAACAGTAATATCTCCACATTGCAAGGTGCAATTCTGAAATTTTTTGCTTTTTCCTGTTAATCCTAGCATGATAAAGAAGATTCAAAGAGAGTGAGATACCAGCTCCTTTCATTCAGTCAGTAGCTTCAAACATTTCTGGTATATGAAAAACATGTTTTTCAATGGCAAAAATCAATGAATATTGTAAATGCACAAACAGTAATATCTCCACATTGCAAGGTGCAATTCTGAAATTTTTTGCTTTTTCCTGCTAATCCTAGCATGATAAAGAAGATTCAAAGAGAGTGAGATGCCAGCTAATTTCATTCAGTCAGTAGCTTCAAACATTTCTGGACGTTTTTCAATGGCAAAAATCAATGAATATTGTAAATGCACAAACAGTAATATCTCCACATTGCAAGGTGCAATTCTGAAATTTTTTGCTTTTTCCTGCTAATCCTAGCATGATAAAGAAGATTCAAAGAGAGTGAGATGCCAGCTCCTTTCATTCAGTCAGTAGCTTCAAACATTTCTTGTATATGAAAAACATGTTTTTCAATGGCAAAAATCAATGAATATTGTAAATGCATAAACAGTAATATCTCCACATTGCAAGGTGCAATTCTGAAATTTTTTGCTTTTTCCTGCTAATCCTAGCATGATAAAGAAGATTCAAAGAGAGTGAGATACCAGCTCCTTTCATTCAGTCAGTAGCTTCAAACATTTCTGGACGTTTTTCAATGGCAAAAATCAATGAATATTGTAAATGCACAAACAGTAATATCTCCACATTGCAAGGCGCAATTCTGAAATTTTTTGCTTTTTCCTGTTAATCCTAGCATGATAAAGAAGATTCAAAGAGAGTGAGATGCCAGCTCCTTTCATTCAAGTCAGTAGCTTCAAACATTTCTGGTATATGAAAAACATGTTTTTCAATGGCAAAAATCAATGAATATTGTAAATGCACAAACAGTAATATCTCCACATTGCAAGGTGCAATTCTGAAATTTTTTGCTTTTTCCTGCTTATCCTAGCATGATAAAGAAGATTCAAAGAGAGTGAGATGCCAGCTCCTTTCATTCAGTCAGTAGCTTCAAACATTTCTGGTATATGAAAAACATGTTTTTCAATGGCAAAAATCAATGAATATTGTAAATGCACAAACAGTAATATCTCCACATTGCAGGGTGCAATTCTGAAATTTTTTGCTTTTTCCTGCTAATCCTAGCATGATAAAGAAGATTCAAAGAGAGTGAGATGCCAGCTCCTTTCATTCAGTCAGTAGCTTCAAACATTTCTGGACGTTTTTCAATGGCAAAATCAATGAATATTGTAAATGCACAAACAGTAATATCTCCACATTGCAAGGTGCAATTCTGAAATTTTTTGCTTTTTCCTGTTAATCCTAGCATGATAAAGAAGATTCAAAGACAGTGAGATGCCAGCTCCTTTCATTCAGTCAGTAGCTTCAAACATTTCTGGTATATGAAAAACATGTTTTTCAATGGCAAAAATCAATGAATATTGTAAATGCACAAACAGTAATATCTCCACATTGCAAGGTGCAATTCTGAAATTTTTTGCTTTTTCCTGCTAATCCTAGCATGATAAAGAAGATTCAAAGAGAGTGAGATGCCAGCTCCTTTCATTCCGTCAGTAGCTTCAAACATTTCTGGTATATGAAAAACATGTTTTTCAATGGCAAAAATCAATGAATATTGTAAATGCACAAACAGTAATATCTCCACATTGCAAGGTGCAATTCTGAAATTTTTTGCTTTTTCCTGCTTATCCTAGCATGATAAAGAAGATTCAAAGAGAGTGAGATGCCAGCTCCTTTCATTCAGTCAGTAGCTTCAAACATTTCTGGACGTTTTTCAATGGCAAAATCAATGAATATTGTAAATGCACAAACAGTAATATCTCCACATTGCAGGGTGCAATTCTGAAATTTTTTGCTTTTTCCTGTTAATCCTAGCATGATAAAGAAGATTCAAAGACAGTGAGATGCCAGCTCCTTTCATTCAGTCAGTAGCTTCAAACATTTCTGGTATATGAAAAACATGTTTTTCAATGGCAAAAATCAATGAATATTGTAAATGCACAAACAGTAATATCTCCACATTGCAAGGTGCAATTCTGAAATTTTTTGCTTTTTCCTGCTAATCCTAGCATGATAAAGAAGATTCAAAGAGAGTGAGATGCCAGCTCCTTTCATTCCGTCAGTAGCTTCAAACATTTCTGGTATATGAAAAACATGTTTTTCAATGGCAAAAATCAATGAATATTGTAAATGCACAAACAGTAATATCTCCACATTGCAAGGTGCAATTCTGAAATTTTTTGCTTTTTCCTGCTAATCCTAGCATGATAAAGAAGATTCAAAGAGAGTGAGATGCCAGCTCCTTTCATTCAGTCAGTAGCTTCAAACATTTCTGGACGTTTTTCAATGGCAAAATCAATGAATATTGTAAATGCACAAACAGTAATATCTCCACATTGCAAGGTGCAATTCTGAAATTTTTTGCTTTTTCCTGCTAATCCTAGCATGATAAAGAAGATTCAAAGAGAGTGAGATGCCAGCTAATTTCATTCAGTCAGTAGCTTCAAACATTTCTGGACGTTTTTCAATGGCAAAAATCAATGAATATTGTAAATGCACAAACAGTAATATCTCCACATTGCAAGGTGCAATTCTGAAATTTTTTGCTTTTTCCTGCTAATCCTAGCATGATAAAGAAGATTCAAAGAGAGTGAGATGCCAGCTCCTTTCATTCAGTCAGTAGCTTCAAACATTTCTTGTATATGAAAAACATGTTTTTCAATGGCAAAAATCAATGAATATTGTAAATGCACAAACAGTAATATCTCCACATTGCAAGGTGCAATTCTGAAATTTTTTGCTTTTTCCTGCTAATCCTAGCATGATAAAGAAGATTCAAAGAGAGTGAGATACCAGCTCCTTTCATTCAGTCAGTAGCTTCAAACATTTCTGGACGTTTTTCAATGGCAAAAATCAATGAATATTGTAAATGCACAAACAGTAATATCTCCACATTGCAAGGTGCAATTCTGAAATTTTTTGCTTTTTCCTGTTAATCCTAGCATGATAAAGAAGATTCAAAGAGAGTGAGATGCCAGCTCCTTTCATTCAAGTCAGTAGCTTCAAACATTTCTGGTATATGAAAAACATGTTTTTCAATGGCAAAAATCAATGAATATTGTAAATGCACAAACAGTAATATCTCCACATTGCAAGGTGCAATTCTGAAATTTTTTGCTTTTTCCTGCTTATCCTAGCATGATAAAGAAGATTCAAAGAGAGTGAGATGCCAGCTCCTTTCATTCAGTCAGTAGCTTCAAACATTTCTGGTATATGAAAAACATGTTTTTCAATGGCAAAAATCAATGAATATTGTAAATGCACAAACAGTAATATCTCCACATTGCAAGGTGCAATTCTGAAATTTTTTTGCTTTTTCCTGCTAATCCTAGCATGATAAAGAAGATTTAAAGAGAGTGAGATGCCAGCTCCTTTCATTCAGTCAGTAGCTTCAAACATTTCTGGACGTTTTTCAATGGCAAAATCAATGAATATTGTAAATGCACAAACAGTAATATCTCCACATTGCAAGGTGCAATTCTGAAATTTTTTGCTTTTTCCTGTTAATCCTAGCATGATAAAGAATATTCAAAGACAGTGAGATGCCAGCTCCTTTCATTCAGTCAGTAGCTTCAAACATTTCTGGTATATGAAAAACATGTTTTTCAATGGCAAAAATCAATGAATATTGTAAATGCACAAACAGTAATATCTCCACATTGCAAGGTGCAATTCTGAAATTTTTTGCTTTTTCCTGCTAATCCTAGCATGATAAAGAAGATTCAAAGAGAGTGAGATGCCAGCTCCTTTCATTCCGTCAGTAGCTTCAAACATTTCTGGTATATGAAAAACATGTTTTTCAATGGCAAAAATCAATGAATATTGTAAATGCACAAACAGTAATATCTCCACATTGCAAGGTGCAATTCTGAAATTTTTTGCTTTTTCCTGCTAATCCTAGCATGATAAAGAAGATTCAAAGAGAGTGAGATGCCAGCTCCTTTCATTCAGTCAGTAGCTTCAAACATTTCTGGATGTTTTTCAATGGCAAAAATCAATGAATATTGTAAATGCACAAACAGTAATATCTCCACATTGCAAGGTGCAATTCTGAAATTTTTTGCTTTTTCCTGCTAATCCTAGCATGATAAAGAAGATTCAAAGAGAGTGAGATGCCAGCTCCTTTCATTCAGTCAGTAGCTTCAAACATTTCTTGTATATGAAAAACATGTTTTTCAATGGCAAAAATCAATGAATATTGTAAATGCACAAACAGCAATATCTCCACATTGCAAGGTGCAATTCTGAAATTTTTTGCTTTTTCCTGCTAATCCTAGCATGATAAAGAAGATTCAAAGAGAGTGAGATGCCAGCTCCTTTCATTCAGTCAGTAGCTTCAAACATTTCTGGACGTTTTTCAATGGCAAAAATCAATGAATATTGTAAATGCACAAACAGTAATATCTCCACATTGCAAGGTGCAATTCTGAAATTTTTTGCTTTTTCCTGTTAATCCTAGCATGATAAAGAAGATTCAAAGAGAGTGAGATGCCAGCTCCTTTCATTCAGTCAGTAGCTTCAAACATTTCTGGTATATGAAAAACATGTTTTTCAATGGCAAAAATCAATGAATATTGTAAATGCACAAACAGTAATATCTCCACATTGCAAGGTGCAATTCTGAAATTTTTTGCTTTTTCCTGCTAATCCTAGCATGATAAAGAAGATTCAAAGAGAGTGAGATGCCAGCTCCTTTCATTCAGTCAGTAGCTTCAAACATTTCTGGTATATGAAAAACATGTTTTTCAATGGCAAAAATCAATGAATATTGTAAATGCACAAACAGTAATATCTCCACATTGCAAGGTGCAATTCTGAAATTTTTTGCTTTTTCCTGCTAATCCAAGCATGATAAAGAAGATTCAAAGAGAGTGAGATGCCAGCTCCTTTCATTCAGTCAGTAGCTTCAAACATTTCTGGTATATGAATAACATGATGTTTTTCAATGGCAAAAATCAATGAATATTGTAAATGCACAAACAGTAATTTCTCCGCATTGCAAGGTGCAATTCTGAAATTTTTTGCTTTTTCCTGCTCCTCTTAGCATGATAAAGAAGATTCAAAGAGAGTGAGATGCCAGCTCCTTTCATTCAGTCAGTAGCTTTAAACATTTCTGGTATATGAATAACATGATGTTTTTCAATGGCAAAAATCAATGAATATTGTAAATGCACAAACAGTAATTTCTCCGCATTGCAATGTGCAATTCTGAAATTTTTTGCTTTTTCCTGCTCCTCTTAGCATGATAAAGACGATTCAAAGAGAGTGAGATGCCAGCTCCTTTCATTCAGTCAGTAGCTTCAATCATTTCTGGACGTTTTTCAATGGCAAAAATCAATGAATATTGTAAATGCACAAACAGTAATTTCTCCGCATTGCAAGGTGCAATTCTGAAATTTTTTGCTTTTTCCTGCTCCTCTTAGCATGATAAAGAAAATTCAGTGAGATGCCAGCTGCTTTCATTCAGTCAGTAGCTTCAATCATTTCTGGACGTTTTTCAATGGCAAAAATCAATGAATATTGTAAATGCACAAACAGTAATATCTCCACATTGCAAGGTGCAATTCTGAAATTTTTTGCTTTTTCCTGTTAATCCTAGCATGATAAAGAAGATTCAAAGAGAGTGAGATGCCAGCTCCTTTCATTCAGTCAGTAGCTTCAAACATTTCTGGTATATGAAAAACATGTTTTTCAATGGCAAAAATCAATGAATATTGTAAATGCACAAACAGTAATATCTCCACATTGCAAGGTGCAATTCTGAAATTTTTTGCTTTTTCCTGCTAATCCAAGCATGATAAAGAAGATTCAAAGAGAGTGAGATGCCAGCTCCTTTCATTCAGTCAGCAGCTTCAAACATTTCTGGTATATGAATAACATGATGTTTTTCCATGGCAAAAATCAATGAATATTGTAAATGCACAAACAGTAATTTCTCCGCATTGCAAGGTGCAATTCTGAAATTTTTTGCTTTTTCCTGCTCCTCTTAGCATGATAAAGAAGATTCAAAGAGAGTGAGATGCCAGCTCCTTTCATTCAGTCAGTAGCTTCAAACATTTCTGGTATATGAATAACATGATGTTTTTCAATGGCAAAAATCAATGAATATTGTAAATGCACAAACAGTAATTTCTCCGCATTGCAAGGTGCAATTCTGAAATTTTTTGCTTTTTCCTGCTCCTCTTAGCATGATAAAGACGATTCAAAGAGAGTGAGATGCCAGCTCCTTTCATTCAGTCAGTAGCTTCAATCATTTCTGGACGTTTTTCAATGGCAAAAATCAATGAATATTGTAAATGCACAAACAGTAATTTCTCCGCATTGCAAGGTGCAATTCTGAAATTTTTTGCTTTTTCCTGCTCCTCTTAGCATGATAAAGAAAATTCAGAGTGAGATGCCAGCTGCTTTCATTCAGTCAGTAGCTTCAATCATTTCTGGACGTTTTTCAATGGCAAAAATCAATGAATATTGTAAATGCACAAACAGTAATTTCTCCGCATTACAAGGTGCAATTCTGAAATTTTTTGCTTTTTCCTGCTCCTCTTAGCATGATAAAGAAGATTCAAAGAGAGTGAGATGCCAGCTCCTTTCATTCAGTCAGTAGCTTCAAACATTTCTGGTATATGAATAACATGATGTTTTTCAATGGCAAAAATCAATGAATATTGTAAATGCACAAACAGTAATTTCTCCGCATTGCAAGGTGCAATTCTGAAATTTTTTGCTTTTTCCTGCTCCTCTTAGCATGATAAAGAAGATTCAAAGAGAGTGAGATGCCAGCTCCTTTCGTTCAGTCAGTAGCTTCAATCATTTCTGGACGTTTTTCAAAGGCAAAAATCATTGAATATTGTAAATGCACAAACAGTAATTTCTCCGCATTGCAAGGTGCAATTCTGAAATTTTTTACTTTTTCCTGCTCCTCTTAGCATGATAAAGAAGATTCAAAGAGAGTGAGATGCCAGCTCCTTTCATTCAGTCAGTAGCTTCAATCATTTCTGGTATATGAATAACATGATGTTTTTCAATGGCAAAAATCAATGAATATTGTAAATGCACAAACAGTAATTTCTCCGCATTGCAAGGTGCAATTCTGAAGTTTTTTGCTTTTTCCTGCTCCTCTGAGCATGATAAAGAAGATTCACAGAGAGTGAGATGCCAGCTCCTTTCATTCAGTCAGTAGCTTCAATCATTTCTGGACGTTTTTCAATGGCAAAAATCATTGAATATTGTAAATGCACAAACAGTAATTTCTCCGCATTGCAAGGTGCAATTCTGAAATTTTTTACTTTTTCCTGCTCCTCTTAGCATGATAAAGAAGATTCAAAGAGAGTGAGATGCCAGCTCCTTTCATTCAGTCAGTAGCTTCAATCATTTCTGGTATATGAATAACATGATGTTTTTCAATGGCAAAAATCAATGAATATTGTAAATGCACAAACAGTAATTTCTCCGCATTGCAAGGTGCAATTCTGAAATTTTTTGCTTTTTCCTGCTCCTCTTAGCATAATAAAGAAGATTCAAAGAAAGTGAGATGCCAGCTCCTTTCATTCAGTCAGTAGCTTCAATCATTTCTGGACGTTTTTCAATGGCAAACATCAATGAATATTGTAAATGCACAAACAGTAATTTCTTCGCATTGCAAGGTGCAATTCTGAAATTTTTTGCTTTTTCCTGCTCCTCTTAGCATGATAAACAAGATTCAAAGAGAGTGAGATGCCAGCTCCTTTCATTCAGTCAGTAGCTTCAATCATTTCTGGACGTTTTTCAATGGCAAAAATCAATGAATATTGTAAATGCACAAACAGTAATTTCTCCGCATTGCAAGGTGCAATTCTGAAATTTTTTACTTTTTCCTGCTCCTCTTAGCATGATAAAGAAGATTCAAAGAGAGTGAGATGCCAGCTCCTTTCATTCAGTCAGTAGCTTCAAACATTTCTGGTATATGAATAACATGATGTTTTTCAATGGCAAAAATCAATGAATATTGTAAATGCACAAACAGTAATTTCTCCGCATTGCAAGGTGCAATTCTGAAATTTTTTGCTTTTTCCTGCTCCTCTTAGCATGATAAAGAAGATTCAAAGAGAGTGAGATGCCAGCTCCTTTCGTTCAGTCAGTAGCTTCAATCATTTCTGGACGTTTTTCAAAGGCAAAAATCATTGAATATTGTAAATGCACAAACAGTAATTTCTCCGCATTGCAAGGTGCAATTCTGAAATTTTTTACTTTTTCCTGCTCCTCTTAGCATGATAAAGAAGATTCAAAGAGAGTGAGATGCCAGCTCCTTTCATTCAGTCAGTAGCTTCAATCATTTCTGGTATATGAATAACATGATGTTTTTCAATGGCAAAAATCAATGAATATTGTAAATGCACAAACAGTAATTTCTCCGCATTGCAAGGTTCAATTCTGAAGTTTTTTGCTTTTTCCTGCTCCTCTTAGCATGATAAAGAAGATTCACAGAGAGTGAGATGCCAGCTCCTTTCATTCAGTCAGTAGCTTCAATCATTTCTGGACGTTTTTCAATGGCAAAAATCATTGAATATTGTAAATGCACAAACAGTAATTTCTCCGCATTGCAAGGTGCAATTCTGAAATTTTTTACTTTTTCCTGCTCCTCTTAGCATGATAAAGAAGATTCAAAGAGAGTGAGATGCCAGCTCCTTTCATTCAGTCAGTAGCTTCAATCATTTCTGGACGTTTTTCAATGGCAAACATCAATGAATATTGTAAATGCACAAACAGTAATTTCTTCGCATTGCAAGGTGCAATTCTGAAATTTTTTGCTTTTTCCTGCTCCTCTTAGCATGATAAACAAGATTCAAAGAGAGTGAGATGCCAGCTCCTTTCATTCAGTCAGTAGCTTCAATCATTTCTGGACGTTTTTCAATGGCAAAAATCAATGAATATTGTAAATGCACAAACAGTAATTTCTCCGCATTGCAAGGTGCAATTCTGAAATTTTTTACTTTTTCCTGCTCCTCTTAGCATGATAAAGAAGATTCAAAGAGAGTGAGATGCCAGCTCCTTTCATTCAGTCAGTAGCTTCAAACATTCCTGGTATATGAATAACATAATGTTTTTCAATGGCAAAAATCAATGAATATTGTAAATGCACAAACAGTAATTTCTCCGCATTGCAAGGTGCAATTCTGAAATTTTTTGCTTTTTCCTGCTCCTCTTAGCATGATAAAGAAGATTCAAAGAGAGTGAGATGCCAGCTCCTTTCATTCAGTCAGTAGCTTCAATCATTTCTGGACGTTTTTCAATTGCAAAAATCAATGAATATTGTAAATGCACAAACAGTAATTTCTCCGCATTGCAAGGTGCAATTCTGAAATTTTTTGCTTTTTCCTGCTCCTCTTAGCATGATAAAGAAGATTCAAAGAGAGTGAGATGCCAGCTCCTTTCATTCAGTCAGTAGCTTCAAACATTTCTGGTATATGAATAACATGATGTTTTTCAATGGCAAAAATCAATGAATATTGTAAATGCACAAACAGTAATTTCTCCGCATTGCAAGGTGCAATTCTGAAATTTTTTGCTTTTTCCTGCTCCTCTTAGCATGATAAAGAAGATTCAAAGAGAGTGAGATGCCAGCTCCTTTCATTCAGTCAGTAGCATCAATCATTTCTGGTATATGAATAACATGATGTTTTTCAATGGCAAAAATCAATGAATATTGTAAATGCACAAACAGTAATTTCTCCGCATTGCAAGGTGCAATTCTGAAATTTTTTGCTTTTTCCTGCTCCTCTTAGCATGATAAAGAAGATTCAAAGAGAGTGAGATGCCAGCTCCTTTCGTTCAGTCAGTAGCTTCAATCATTTCTGGACGTTTTTCAAAGGCAAAAATCATTGAATATTGTAAATGCACAAACAGTAATTTCTCCGCATTGCAAGGTGCAATTCTGAAATTTTTTACTTTTTCCTGCTCCTCTTAGCATGATAAAGAAGATTCAAAGAGAGTGAGATGCCAGCTCCTTTCATTCAGTCAGTAGCTTCAATCATTTCTGGTATATGAATAACATGATGTTTTTCAATGGCAAAAATCAATGAATATTGTAAATGCACAAACAGTAATTTCTCCGCATTGCAAGGTGCAATTCTGAAATTTTTTGCTTTTTCCTGCTCCTCTTAGCATGATAAAGAAGATTCAAAGAGAGTGAGATGCCAGCTCCTTTCATTCAGTCAGTAGCTTCAATCATTTCTGGACGTTTTTCAATGGCAAAAATCATTGAATATTGTAAATGCACAAACAGTAATTTCTCCGCATTGCAAGGTGCAATTCTGAAATTTTTTACTTTTTCCTGCTCCTCTTAGCATGATAAAGAAGATTCAAAGAGAGTGAGATGCCAGCTCCTTTCATTCAGTCAGTAGCTTCAATCATTTCTGGTATATGAATAACATGATGTTTTTCAATGGCAAAAATCAATGAATATTGTAAATGCACAAACAGTAATTTCTCCGCATTGCAAGGTGCAATTCTGAAATTTTTTGCTTTTTCCTGCTCCTCTTAGCATGATAAAGAAGATTCAAAGAGAGTGAGATGCCAGCTCCTTTCATTCAGTCAGTAGCTTCAATCATTTCTGGACGTTTTTCAATGGCAAAAATCAATGAATATTGTAAATGCACAAACAGTAATTTCTCCGCATTGCAAGGTGCAATTCTGAAATTTTTTGCTTTTTCCTGCTCCTCTTAGCATGATAAACAAGATTAAAAGAGAGTGAGATGCCAGCTCCTTTCATTCAGTCAGTAGCTTCAATCATTTCTGGACGTTTTTCAATGGCAAAAATCAATGAATATTGTAAATGCACAAACAGTAATTTCTCCGCATTGCAAGGTGCAATTCTGAAATTTTTTGCTTTTTCCTGCTCCTCTTAGCATGATAAAGAAGATTCAAAGAGAGTGAGATGCCAGCTCCTTTCATTCAGTCAGTAGCTTCAAACATTCCTGGTATATGAATAACATGATGTTTTTCAATGGCAAAAATCAATGAATATTGTAAATGCACAAACAGTAATTTCTCCGCATTGCAAGGTGCAATTCTGAAATTTTTTGCTTTTTCCTGCTCCTCTTAGCATGATAAAGAAGATTCAAAGAGAGTGAGATGCCAGCTCCTTTCATTCAGTCAGTAGCTTCAATCATTTCTGGACGTTTTTCAATTGCAAAAATCAATGAATATTGTAAATGCACAAACAGTAATTTCTCCGCATTGCAAGGTGCAACTCTGAAATTTTTTGCTTTTTCCTGCTCCTCTTAGCATGATAAAGAAGATTCAAAGAGAGTGAGATGCCAGCTCCTTTCATTCAGTCAGTAGCTTCAATCATTTCTGGTATATGAATAACGTGATGTTTTTCAATGGCAAAAATCAATGAATATTGTAAATGCACAAACAGTAATTTCTCCGCATTGCAAGGTGCAATTCTGAAATTTTTTGCTTTTTCCTGCTCCTCTTAGCATGATAAAGAAGATTCAAAGAGAGTGAGATGCCAGCTCCTTTCATTCAGTCAGTAGCTTCAAACATTTCTGGTATATGAATAACATGATGTTTTTCAATGGCAAAAATCAATGAATATTGTAAATGCACAAACAGTAATTTCTCCGCATTGCAAGGTGCAATTCTGAAATTTTTTGCTTTTTCCTGCTCCTCTTAGCATGATAAAGAAGATTCAAGGAGAGTGAGATGCCAGCTCCTTTCATTCAGTCAGTAGCTTCAAACATTTCTGGTATATGAATAACATGATGTTTTTCAATGGCAAAAATCAATGAATATTGTAAATGCACAAACAGTAATTTCTCCGCATTGCAAGGTGCAACTCTGAAATTTTTTGCTTTTTCCTGCTCCTCTTAGCATGATAAAGAAGATTCAAAGAGAGTGAGATGCCAGCTCCTTTCATTCAGTCAGTAGCTTCAATCATTTCTGGTATATGAATAACGTGATGTTTTTCAATGGCAAAAATCAATGAATATTGTAAATGCACAAACAGTAATTTCTCCGCATTGCAAGGTGCAATTCTGAAATTTTTTGCTTTATCCTGCTCCTCTTAGCATGATAAAGAAGATTCAAAGAGAGTGAGATGCCAGCTCCTTTCATTCAGTCAGTAGCTTCAATCATTTCTGGACGTTTTTCAATGGCAAAAACCATTGAATATTGTAAATGCACAAACAGTAATTTCTCCGCATTGCAAGGTGCAATTCTGAAATTTTTTACTTTTTCCTGCTCCTCTTAGCATGATAAAGAAGATTCAAAGAGAGTGAGATGCCAGCTCCTTTCATTCAGTCAGTAGCTTCAATCATTTCTGGTATATGAATAACATGATGTTTTTCAATGGCAAAAATCAATGAATATTGTAAATGCACAAACAGTAATTTCTCCGCATTGCAAGGTGCAATTCTGAGATTTTTTGCTTTTTCCTGCTCCTCTTAGCATGATAAAGAAGATTCAAAGAGAGTGAGATGCCAGCTCCTTTCATTCAGTCAGTAGCTTCAATCATTTCTGGACGTTTTTCAATGGCAAAAATCAATGAATATTCTAAATGCACAAACAGTAATTTCTCCGCATTGCAAGGTGCAATTCTGAAATTTTTTGCTTTTTCCTGCTCCTCTTAGCATGATAAACAAGATTCAAAGAGAGTGAGATGCCAGCTCCTTTCATTCAGTCAGTAGCTTCAATCATTTCTGGACGTTTTTCAATGGCAAAAATCAATGAATATTGTAAATGCACAAACAGTAATTTCTCCGCATTGCAAGGTGCAATTCTGAAATTTTTTGCTTTTTCCTGCTCCTCTTAGCATGATAAAGAAGATTCAAAGAGAGTGAGAAGCCAGCTCCTTTCATTCAGTCAGTAGCTTCAATCATTTCTGGACGTTTTTCAATTGCAAAAATCAATGAATATTGTAAATGCACAAACAGTAATTTCTCCGCATTGCAAGGTGCAATTCTGAAATTTTTTGCTTTTTCCTGCTCCTCTTAGCATGATAAAGAAGATTCAAAGAGAGTGAGATGCCAGCTCCTTTCATTCAGTCAGTAGCTTCAATCATTTCTGGTATATGAATAACATGATGTTTTTCAAAGGCAAAAATCAATGAATATTGTAAATGCACAAACAGTAATTTCTCCGCATTGCAAGGTGCAATTCTGAAATTTTTTGCTTTTTCCTGCTCCTCTTAGCATGATAAAGAAGATTCAAAGAGAGTGAGATGCCAGCTCCTTTCATTCAGTCAGTAGCTTCAATCATTTCTGGACGTTTTTCAATGGCAAAAATCAATGAATATTGTAAATGCACAAACAGTAATTTCTCCGCATTGCAAGGTGCAATTCTGAAATTTTTTGCTTTTTCCTGCTCCTCTTAGCATGATAAAGAAGATTCAAAGAGAGTGAGATGCCAGCTCCTTTCATTCAGTCAGTAGCTTCAATCATTTCTGGACGTTTTTCAATGGCAAAAATCAATGAATATTGTAAATGCACAAACAGTAATTTCTCCGCATTGCAAGGTGCAATTCTGAAATTTTTTGCTTTTTCCTGCTCCTCTTAGCATGATAAAAAAGATTCAAAGAGAGTGAGATGCCAGCTCCTTTCATTCAGTCAGTAGCTTCAAACATTTCTGGTATATGAATAACATGATGTTTTTCAATGGCAAAAATCAATGAATATTGTAAATGCACAAACAGTAATTTCTCCGCATTGCAAGGTGCAATTCTGAATTTTTTTGCTTTTTCCTGCTCCTCTTAGCATGATAAAGAATATTCAAAGAGAGTGAGACGCCAGCTCCTTTCGTTCAGTCAGTAGCTTCAATCATTTCTGGACGTTTTTCAATGGCAAAAATCATTGAATATTGTAAATGCACAAACAGTAATTTCTCCGCATTGCAAGGTGCAATTCTGAAATTTTTTACTTTTTCCTGCTCCTCTTAGCATGATAAAGAAGATTCAAAGAGAGTGAGATGCCAGCTCCTTTCATTCAGTCAGTAGCTTCAATCATTTCTGGTATATGAATAACATGATGTTTTTCAATGGCAAAAATCAATGAATATTGTAAATGCACAAACAGTAATTTCTCCGCATTGCAAGGTGCAATTCTGAAATTTTTTGCTTTTTCCTGCTCCTCTTAGCATGATAAAGAAGATTCAAAGAGAGTGAGATGCCAGCTCCTTTCATTCAGTCAGTAGCTTCAATCATTTCTGGACGTTTTTCAATGGCAAAAATCAACGAATATTGTAAATGCACAAACAGTAATTTCTCCGCATTGCAAGGTGCAATTCTGAAATTTTTTGCTTTTTCCTGCTCCTCTTAGCATGATAAAGAAGATTCAAAGAGAGTGAGATGCCAGCTCCTTACATTCAGTCAGTAGCTTCAATCATTTCTGGTAAATGAATAACATGATGTTTTTCAATGGCAAAAATCAATGAATTTTGTAAATGCACAAACAGTAATTTCTCCGCATTGCAAGGCGCAATTCTGAAATTTTTTGCTTTTTCCTGCTCCTCTTAGCATGATAAAGAAGATTCAAAGAGAGTGAGATGCCAGCTCCTTTCAATCAGTCAGTAGCTTCAATCATTTCTGGACGTTTTTCAATGGCAAAAATCAATGAATATTGTAAATGCACAAACAGTAATTTCTCCGCATTGCAAGGTGCAATTCTGAAATTTTTTGCTTTTTCCTGCTCCTCTTAGCATGATAAAGAAGATTCAAAGAGAGTGAGATGCCAGCTCCTTTCATTCAGTCAGTAGCTTCAATCATTTCTGGACGTTTTTCAATGGCAAAAATCAATGAATATTGTAAATGCACAAACAGTAATTTTTCCGCATTGCAAGGTGCAATTCTGAAATTTTTTGCTTATTCCTGCTCCTCTTAGCATGATAAAGAAGATTCAAAGAGAGTGAGGTGCCAGCTCCTTTCATTCAGTCAGTAGCTTCAAACATTTCTGGTATATGAATAACGTTTTTCAATGGCAAAAATCAATGAATATTGTAAATGCACAAACAGTTATTTCTCCGCATTGCAAGGTGCAATTCTGAAATTTTTTGCTTTTTCCTGCTCCTCTTAGCATGATAAAGAAGATTCAAAGAGAGTGAGATGCCAGCTCCTTTCATTCAGTCAGTAGCTTCAATCATTTCTGGACGTTTTTCAATGGCAAAAATCAATGAATATTGTAAATGCACAAACAGTAATTTCTCCGCATTGCAAGGTGCAATTCTGAAATTTTTTGCTTTTTCCTGCTCCTCTTAGCATGATAAAGAAGATTCAAAGAGAGTGAGATGCCAGCTCCTTTCATTCAGTCAGTAGCTTCAATCATTTCTGGACGTTTTTCAATGGCAAAAATCAATGAATATTGTAAATGCACAAACAGTAATTTCTCCGCATTGCAAGGTGCAATTCTGAAATTTTTTGCTTTTTCCTGCTCCTCTTAGCATGATAAAGAAGATTCAAAGAGAGTGAGATGCCAGCTCCTTTCATTCAGTCAGTAGCTTCAATCATTTCTGGACGGTTTTCAATGGCAAAAATCAATGAATATTGTAAATGCACAAACAGTAATTTCTCCGCATTGCAAGGTGCAATTCTGAAATTTTTGCTTTTTCCTGCTCCTCTTAGCATGATAAAGAAGATTCAAAGAGAGTGAGGTGCCAGCTCCTTTCATTCAGTCAGTAGCTTCAAACATTTCTGGTATATGAATAACATGTTTTTCAATGGCAAAAATCAATGAATATTGTAAATGCACAAACAGTAATTTCTCCGCATTGCAAGGAGCAATTCTGAAATTTTTTGCTTTTTCCTGCTCCTCTTAGCATGATAAAGAAGATTCAAAGAGAGTGAGATGCCAGCTCCTTTCATTCAGTCAGTAGCTTCAATCATTTCTGGACGTTTTTCAATGGCAAAAATCAATGAATATTGTAAATGCACAAACTGTAATTTCTCCGCATTGCAAGGTGCAATTCTGAAATTTTTTGCTTTTTCCTGCTCCTCTTAGCATGATAAAGAAGATTCAAAGAGAGTGAGATGCCAGCTCTTTTCATTCAGTCAGTAGCTTCAATCATTTCTGGACGTTTTTCAATGGCAAAAATCAATGAATATTGTAAATGCACAAACAGTAATTTCTCCGCATTGCAAGGTGCAATTCTGAAATTTTTTGCTTTTTCCTGCTCCTCTTAGCATGATAAAGAAGATTCAAAGAGAGTGAGATGCCAGCTCCTTTCATTCAATCAGTAGCTTCAAACATTTCTGGTATATGAATAACATGATGTTTTTCAATGGCAAAAATCAATGAATATTGTAAATGCACAAACAGTAATTTCTCCGCATTGCAAGGTGCAATTCTGAAATTTTTTGCTTTTTCCTGCTCCTCTTAGCATGATAAAGAAGATTCAAAGAGAGTGAGATGCCAGCTCCTTTCATTCAGTCAGTAGCTTCAATCATTTCTGGACGTTTTTCAATGGCAAAAATCAATGAATATTGTAAATGCACAAACAGTAATTTCTCCGCATTGCAAGGTGCAATTCAAAAATTTTTTGCTTTTTCCTGCTCCTCTTAGCATGATAAAGAAGATTCAAAGAGAGTGAGATGCCAGCTCCTTTCATTCAGTCAGTAGCTTCAATCATTTCTGGACGTTTTTCAATGGCAAAAATCAATGAATATTGTAAATGCACAAACAGTAATTTTTCCGCATTGCAAGGTGCAATTCTGAAATTTTTTGCTTATTCCTGCTCCTCTTAGCATGATAAAGAAGATTCAAAGAGAGTGAGATGCCAGCTCCTTTCATTCAGTCAGTAGCTTCAAACATTTCTGGTATATGAATAACGTTTTTCAATGGCAAAAATCAATGAATATTGTAAATGCACAAACAGTTATTTCCCTTCATTGCAAGGTGCAATTCTGAAATTTTTTGCTTTTTCCTGCTCCTCTTAGCATGATAAAGAAGATTCAAAGAGAGTGAGATGCCAGCTCCTTTCATTCAGTCAGTAGCTTCAATCATTTCTGGACGTTTTTCAATGGCAAAAATCAATGAATATTGTAAATGCACAAACAGTAATTTCTCCGCATTGCAAGGTGCAATTCTGAAATTTTTTGCTTTTTCCTGCTCCTCTTAGCATGATAAAGAAGATTCAAAGAGAGTGAGATGCCAGCTCCTTTCATTCAGTCAGTAGCTTCAATCATTTCTGGACGTTTTTCAATGGCAAAAATCAATGAATATTGTAAATGCACAAACAGTAATTTCTCCGCATTGCAAGGTGCAATTCTGAAATTTTTGCTTTTTCCTGCTCCTCTTAGCATGATAAAGAAGATTCAAAGAGAGTGAGGTGCCAGCTCCTTTCATTCAGTCAGTAGCTTCAAACATTTCTGGTATATGAATAACATGTTTTTCAATGGCAAAAATCAATGAATATTGTAAATGCACAAACAGTAATTTCTCCGCATTGCAAGGTGCAATTCTGAAATTTTTTGCTTTTTCCTGCTCCTGTTAGCATGATAAAGAAGATTCAAAGAGAGTGAGATGCCAGCTCCTTTCATTCAGTCAGTAGCTTCAATCATTTCTGGACGTTTTTCAATGGCAAAAATCAATGAATATTGTAAATGCACAAACTGTAATTTCTCCGCATTGCAAGGTGCAATTCTGAAATTTTTTGCTTTTTCCTGCTCCTCTTAGCATGATAAAGAAGATTCAAAGAGAGTGAGATGCCAGCTCTTTTCATTCAGTCAGTAGCTTCAATCATTTCTGGACGTTTTTCAATGGCAAAAATCAATGAATATTGTAAATGCACAAACAGTAATTTCTCCGCATTGCAAGGTGCAATTCTGAAATTTTTTGCTTTTTCCTGCTCCTCTTAGCATGATAAAGAAGATTCAAAGAGAGTGAGATGCCAGCTCCTTTCATTCAATCAGTAGCTTCAAACATTTCTGGTATATGAATAACATGATGTTTTTCAATGGCAAAAATCAATGAATATTGTAAATGCACAAACAGTAATTTCTCCGCATTGCAAGGTGCAATTCTGAAATTTTTTGCTTTTTCCTGCTCCTCTTAGCATGATAAAGAAGATTCAAAGAGAGTGAGATGCCAGCTCCTTTCATTCAGTCAGTAGCTTCAATCATTTCTGGACGTTTTTCAATGGCAAAAATCAATGAATATTGTAAATGCACAAACAGTAATTTCTCCGCATTGCAAGGTGCAATTCTGAAATTTTTTGCTTTTTCCTGCTCCTCTTAGCATGATAAAGAAGATTCAAAGAGAGTGAGATGCCAGCTCCTTTCATTCAGTCAGTAGCTTCAATCATTTCTGGACGTTTTTCAATGGCAAAAATCAATGAATATTGTAAATGCACAAACTGTAATTTCTCCGCATTGTAAGGTGCAATTCTGAAATTTTTTGCTTTTTCCTGCTCCTCTTAGCATGATAAAGAAGATTCAAAGAGAGTGAGATGCCAGCTCCTTTCATTCAGTCAGTAGCTTCAATCATTTCTGGACGTTTTTCAATGGCAAAAATCAATGAATATTGTAAATGCACAAACAGTAATTTCTCCGCATTGCAAGGTGCAATTCTGAAATTTTTTGCTTTTTCCTGCTCCCCTTAGCATGATAAAGAAGATTCAAAGAGAGTGAGATGCCAGCTCCTTTCATTCAGTCAGTAGCTTCAATCATTTCTGGACGTTTTTCAATGGCAAAAATCAATGAATATTGTAAATGCACAAACAGAAATTTCTCCGCATTGCAAGGTGCAATTCTGAAATTTTTTGCTTTTTCCTGCTCCTCTTAGCATGATAAAGAAGATTCAAAGAGAGTGAGATGCCAGCTCCTTTCATTCAGTCAGTAGCTTCAAACATTTCTGGTATATGAATAACATGATGTTTTTCAATGGCAAAAATCAATGAATATTGTAAATGCACAAACAGTAACTTCTCCGCATTGCAAGGTGCAATTCTGAAATTTTTTGCTTTTTCCTGCTCCTCTTAGCATGATAAAGAAGATTCAAAGAGAGTGAGATGCCAGCTCCTTTCGTTCAGTCAGTAGCTTCAATCATTTCTGGACGTTTTTCAATGGCAAAAATCATTGAATATTGTAAATGCACAAACAGTAATTTCTCCGCATTGCAAGGTGCAATTCTGAAATTTTTTACATTTTCCTGCTCCTCTTAGCATGATAAAGAAGATTCAAAGAGAGTGAGATGCCAGCTCCTTTCATTCAGTCAGTAGCTTCAATCATTTCTGGTATATGAATAACATGATGTTTTTCAATGGCAAAAATCAATGAATATTGTAAATGCACAAACAGTAATTTCTCCGCATTGCAAGGTGCAATTCTGAAATTTTTTGCTTTTTCCTGCTCCTCTTAGCATGATAAAGAAGATTCAAAGAGAGTGAGATGCCAGCTCCTTTCATTCAGTCAGTAGCTTCAATCATTTCTGGATGTTTTTCAATGGCAAAAATCAATGAATATTGTAAATGCACAAACAGTAATTTCTCCGCATTGCAAGGTGCAATTCTGAAATTTTTTGCTTTTTCCTGCTCCTCTTAGCATGATAAAGAAGATTCAAAGAGAGTGAGGTGCCAGCTCCTTTCATTCAGTCAGTAGCTTCAAACATTTCTGGTATATGAATAACATGTTTTTCAATGGCAAAAATCAATGAATATTGTAAATGCACAAACAGTAATTTCTCCGCATTGCAAGGAGCAATTCTGAAATTTTTTGCTTTTTCCTGCTCCTCTTAGCATGATAAAGAAGAATCAAAGAGAGTGAGATGCCAGCTCCTTTCATTCAGTCAGTAGCTTCAATCATTTCTGGACGTTTTTCAATGGCAAAAATCAATGAATATTGTAAATGCACAAACTGTAATTTCTCCGCATTGCAAGGTGCAATTCTGAAATTTTTTGCTTTTTCCTGCTCCTCTTAGCATGATAAAGAAGATTCAAAGAGAGTGAGATGCCAGCTCCTTTCATTCAGTCAGTAGCTTCAATCATTTCTGGACGTTTTTCAATGGCAAAAATCAATGAATATTGTAAATGCACAAACAGTAATATCTCCACATTGCAAGGTGCAATTCTGAAATTTTTTGCTTTTTCCTGCTTATCCTAGCATGATAAAGAAGATTCAAAGAGAGTGAGATGCCAGCTCCTTTCATTCAGTCAGTAGCTTCAAACATTTCTGGACGTTTTTCAATGGCAAAATCAATGAATATTGTAAATGCACAAACAGTAATATCTCCACATTGCAGGGTGCAATTCTGAAATTTTTTGCTTTTTCCTGTTAATCCTAGCATGATAAAGAAGATTCAAAGACAGTGAGATGCCAGCTCCTTTCATTCAGTCAGTAGCTTCAAACATTTCTGGTATATGAAAAACATGTTTTTCAATGGCAAAAATCAATGAATATTGTAAATGCACAAACAGTAATATCTCCACATTGCAAGGTGCAATTCTGAAATTTTTTGCTTTTTCCTGCTAATCCTAGCATGATAAAGAAGATTCAAAGAGAGTGAGATGCCAGCTCCTTTCATTCCGTCAGTAGCTTCAAACATTTCTGGTATATGAAAAACATGTTTTTCAATGGCAAAAATCAATGAATATTGTAAATGCACAAACAGTAATATCTCCACATTGCAAGGTGCAATTCTGAAATTTTTTGCTTTTTCCTGCTAATCCTAGCATGATAAAGAAGATTCAAAGAGAGTGAGATGCCAGCTCCTTTCATTCAGTCAGTAGCTTCAAACATTTCTGGACGTTTTTCAATGGCAAAATCAATGAATATTGTAAATGCACAAACAGTAATATCTCCACATTGCAAGGTGCAATTCTGAAATTTTTTGCTTTTTCCTGCTAATCCTAGCATGATAAAGAAGATTCAAAGAGAGTGAGATGCCAGCTAATTTCATTCAGTCAGTAGCTTCAAACATTTCTGGACGTTTTTCAATGGCAAAAATCAATGAATATTGTAAATGCACAAACAGTAATATCTCCACATTGCAAGGTGCAATTCTGAAATTTTTTGCTTTTTCCTGCTAATCCTAGCATGATAAAGAAGATTCAAAGAGAGTGAGATGCCAGCTCCTTTCATTCAGTCAGTAGCTTCAAACATTTCTTGTATATGAAAAACATGTTTTTCAATGGCAAAAATCAATGAATATTGTAAATGCACAAACAGTAATATCTCCACATTGCAAGGTGCAATTCTGAAATTTTTTGCTTTTTCCTGCTAATCCTAGCATGATAAAGAAGATTCAAAGAGAGTGAGATACCAGCTCCTTTCATTCAGTCAGTAGCTTCAAACATTTCTGGACGTTTTTCAATGGCAAAAATCAATGAATATTGTAAATGCACAAACAGTAATATCTCCACATTGCAAGGTGCAATTCTGAAATTTTTTGCTTTTTCCTGTTAATCCTAGCATGATAAAGAAGATTCAAAGAGAGTGAGATGCCAGCTCCTTTCATTCAAGTCAGTAGCTTCAAACATTTCTGGTATATGAAAAACATGTTTTTCAATGGCAAAAATCAATGAATATTGTAAATGCACAAACAGTAATATCTCCACATTGCAAGGTGCAATTCTGAAATTTTTTGCTTTTTCCTGCTTATCCTAGCATGATAAAGAAGATTCAAAGAGAGTGAGATGCCAGCTCCTTTCATTCAGTCAGTAGCTTCAAACATTTCTGGTATATGAAAAACATGTTTTTCAATGGCAAAAATCAATGAATATTGTAAATGCACAAACAGTAATATCTCCACATTGCAAGGTGCAATTCTGAAATTTTTTTGCTTTTTCCTGCTAATCCTAGCATGATAAAGAAGATTTAAAGAGAGTGAGATGCCAGCTCCTTTCATTCAGTCAGTAGCTTCAAACATTTCTGGACGTTTTTCAATGGCAAAATCAATGAATATTGTAAATGCACAAACAGTAATATCTCCACATTGCAAGGTGCAATTCTGAAATTTTTTGCTTTTTCCTGTTAATCCTAGCATGATAAAGAATATTCAAAGACAGTGAGATGCCAGCTCCTTTCATTCAGTCAGTAGCTTCAAACATTTCTGGTATATGAAAAACATGTTTTTCAATGGCAAAAATCAATGAATATTGTAAATGCACAAACAGTAATATCTCCACATTGCAAGGTGCAATTCTGAAATTTTTTGCTTTTTCCTGCTAATCCTAGCATGATAAAGAAGATTCAAAGAGAGTGAGATGCCAGCTCCTTTCATTCCGTCAGTAGCTTCAAACATTTCTGGTATATGAAAAACATGTTTTTCAATGGCAAAAATCAATGAATATTGTAAATGCACAAACAGTAATATCTCCACATTGCAAGGTGCAATTCTGAAATTTTTTGCTTTTTCCTGCTAATCCTAGCATGATAAAGAAGATTCAAAGAGAGTGAGATGCCAGCTCCTTTCATTCAGTCAGTAGCTTCAAACATTTCTGGATGTTTTTCAATGGCAAAAATCAATGAATATTGTAAATGCACAAACAGTAATATCTCCACATTGCAAGGTGCAATTCTGAAATTTTTTGCTTTTTCCTGCTAATCCTAGCATGATAAAGAAGATTCAAAGAGAGTGAGATGCCAGCTCCTTTCATTCAGTCAGTAGCTTCAAACATTTCTTGTATATGAAAAACATGTTTTTCAATGGCAAAAATCAATGAATATTGTAAATGCACAAACAGCAATATCTCCACATTGCAAGGTGCAATTCTGAAATTTTTTGCTTTTTCCTGCTAATCCTAGCATGATAAAGAAGATTCAAAGAGAGTGAGATGCCAGCTCCTTTCATTCAGTCAGTAGCTTCAAACATTTCTGGACGTTTTTCAATGGCAAAAATCAATGAATATTGTAAATGCACAAACAGTAATATCTCCACATTGCAAGGTGCAATTCTGAAATTTTTTGCTTTTTCCTGTTAATCCTAGCATGATAAAGAAGATTCAAAGAGAGTGAGATGCCAGCTCCTTTCATTCAGTCAGTAGCTTCAAACATTTCTGGTATATGAAAAACATGTTTTTCAATGGCAAAAATCAATGAATATTGTAAATGCACAAACAGTAATATCTCCACATTGCAAGGTGCAATTCTGAAATTTTTTGCTTTTTCCTGCTAATCCAAGCATGATAAAGAAGATTCAAAGAGAGTGAGATGCCAGCTCCTTTCATTCAGTCAGTAGCTTCAAACATTTCTGGTATATGAATAACATGATGTTTTTCAATGGCAAAAATCAATGAATATTGTAAATGCACAAACAGTAATTTCTCCGCATTGCAAGGTGCAATTCTGAAATTTTTTGCTTTTTCCTGCTCCTCTTAGCATGATAAAGACGATTCAAAGAGAGTGAGATGCCAGCTCCTTTCATTCAGTCAGTAGCTTCAATCATTTCTGGACGTTTTTCAATGGCAAAAATCAATGAATATTGTAAATGCACAAACAGTAATTTCTCCGCATTGCAAGGTGCAATTCTGAAATTTTTTGCTTTTTCCTGCTCCTCTTAGCATGATAAAGAAAATTCAGAGTGAGATGCCAGCTGCTTTCATTCAGTCAGTAGCTTCAATCATTTCTGGACGTTTTTCAATGGCAAAAATCAATGAATATTGTAAATGCACAAACAGTAATTTCTCCGCATTGCAAGGTGCAATTCTGAAATTTTTTGCTTTTTCCTGCTCCTCTTAGCATGATAAAGAAGATTCAAAGAGAGTGAGATGCCAGCTCCTTTCATTCAGTCAGTAGCTTCAAACATTTCTGGTATATGAATAACATGATGTTTTTCAATGGCAAAAATCAATGAATATTGTAAATGCACAAACAGTAATTTCTCCGCATTGCAAGGTGCAATTCTGAAATTTTTTGCTTTTTCCTGCTCCTCTTAGCATGATAAAGAAGATTCAAAGAGAGTGAGATGCCAGCTCCTTTCGTTCAGTCAGTAGCTTCAATCATTTCTGGACGTTTTTCAAAGGCAAAAATCATTGAATATTGTAAATGCACAAACAGTAATTTCTCCGCATTGCAAGGTGCAATTCTGAAATTTTTTACTTTTTCCTGCTCCTCTTAGCATGATAAAGAAGATTCAAAGAGAGTGAGATGCCAGCTCCTTTCATTCAGTCAGTAGCTTCAATCATTTCTGGTATATGAATAACATGATGTTTTTCAATGGCAAAAATCAATGAATATTGTAAATGCACAAACAGTAATTTCTCCGCATTGCAAGGTGCAATTCTGAAGTTTTTTGCTTTTTCCTGCTCCTCTTAGCATGATAAAGAAGATTCACAGAGAGTGAGATGCCAGCTCCTTTCATTCAGTCAGTAGCTTCAATCATTTCTGGACGTTTTTCAATGGCAAAAATCATTGAATATTGTAAATGCACAAACAGTAATTTCTCCGCATTGCAAGGTGCAATTCTGAAATTTTTTACTTTTTCCTGCTCCTCTTAGCATGATAAAGAAGATTCAAAGAGAGTGAGATGCCAGCTCCTTTCATTCAGTCAGTAGCTTCAATCATTTCTGGTATATGAATAACATGATGTTTTTCAATGGCAAAAATCAATGAATATTGTAAATGCACAAACAGTAATTTCTCCGCATTGCAAGGTGCAATTCTGAAATTTTTTGCTTTTTCCTGCTCCTCTTAGCATAATAAAGAAGATTCAAAGAAAGTGAGATGCCAGCTCCTTTCATTCAGTCAGTAGCTTCAATCATTTCTGGACGTTTTTCAATGGCAAACATCAATGAATATTGTAAATGCACAAACAGTAATTTCTTCGCATTGCAAGGTGCAATTCTGAAATTTTTTGCTTTTTCCTGCTCCTCTTAGCATGATAAACAAGATTCAAAGAGAGTGAGATGCCAGCTCCTTTCATTCAGTCAGTAGCTTCAATCATTTCTGGACGTTTTTCAATGGCAAAAATCAATGAATATTGTAAATGCACAAACAGTAATTTCTCCGCATTGCAAGGTGCAATTCTGAAATTTTTTACTTTTTCCTGCTCCTCTTAGCATGATAAAGAAGATTCAAAGAGAGTGAGATGCCAGCTCCTTTCATTCAGTCAGTAGCTTCAAACATTTCTGGTATATGAATAACATGATGTTTTTCAATGGCAAAAATCAATGAATATTGTAAATGCACAAACAGTAATTTCTCCGCATTGCAAGGTGCAATTTTGAAATTTTTTGCTTTTTCCTGCTCCTCTTAGCATGATAAAGAAGATTCAAAGAGAGTGAGATGCCAGCTCCTTTCGTTCAGTCAGTAGCTTCAATCATTTCTGGACGTTTTTCAAAGGCAAAAATCATTGAATATTGTAAATGCACAAACAGTAATTTCTCCGCATTGCAAGGTGCAATTCTGAAATTTTTTACTTTTTCCTGCTCCTCTTAGCATGATAAAGAAGATTCAAAGAGAGTGAGATGCCAGCTCCTTTCATTCAGTCAGTAGCTTCAATCATTTCTGGTATATGAATAACATGATGTTTTTCAATGGCAAAAATCAATGAATATTGTAAATGCACAAACAGTAATTTCTCCGCATTGCAAGGTTCAATTCTGAAGTTTTTTGCTTTTTCCTGCTCCTCTTAGCATGATAAAGAAGATTCACAGAGAGTGAGATGCCAGCTCCTTTCATTCAGTCAGTAGCTTCAATCATTTCTGGACGTTTTTCAATGGCAAAAATCATTGAATATTGTAAATGCACAAACAGTAATTTCTCCGCATTGCAAGGTGCAATTCTGAAATTTTTTACTTTTTCCTGCTCCTCTTAGCATGATAAAGAAGATTCAAAGAGAGTGAGATGCCAGCTCCTTTCATTCAGTCAGTAGCTTCAATCATTTCTGGACGTTTTTCAATGGCAAACATCAATGAATATTGTAAATGCACAAACAGTAATTTCTTCGCATTGCAAGGTGCAATTCTGAAATTTTTTGCTTTTTCCTGCTCCTCTTAGCATGATAAACAAGATTCAAAGAGAGTGAGATGCCAGCTCCTTTCATTCAGTCAGTAGCTTCAATCATTTCTGGACGTTTTTCAATGGCAAAAATCAATGAATATTGTAAATGCACAAACAGTAATTTCTCCGCATTGCAAGGTGCAATTCTGAAATTTTTTACTTTTTCCTGCTCCTCTTAGCATGATAAAGAAGATTCAAAGAGAGTGAGATGCCAGCTCCTTTCATTCAGTCAGTAGCTTCAAACATTCCTGGTATATGAATAACATAATGTTTTTCAATGGCAAAAATCAATGAATATTGTAAATGCACAAACAGTAATTTCTCCGCATTGCAAGGTGCAATTCTGAAATTTTTTGCTTTTTCCTGCTCCTCTTAGCATGATAAAGAAGATTCAAAGAGAGTGAGATGCCAGCTCCTTTCATTCAGTCAGTAGCTTCAATCATTTCTGGACGTTTTTCAATTGCAAAAATCAATGAATATTGTAAATGCACAAACAGTAATTTCTCCGCATTGCAAGGTGCAATTCTGAAATTTTTTGCTTTTTCCTGCTCCTCTTAGCATGATAAAGAAGATTCAAAGAGAGTGAGATGCCAGCTCCTTTCATTCAGTCAGTAGCTTCAAACATTTCTGGTATATGAATAACATGATGTTTTTCAATGGCAAAAATCAATGAATATTGTAAATGCACAAACAGTAATTTCTCCGCATTGCAAGGTGCAATTCTGAAATTTTTTGCTTTTTCCTGCTCCTCTTAGCATGATAAAGAAGATTCAAAGAGAGTGAGATGCCAGCTCCTTTCATTCAGTCAGTAGCATCAATCATTTCTGGTATATGAATAACATGATGTTTTTCAATGGCAAAAATCAATGAATATTGTAAATGCACAAACAGTAATTTCTCCGCATTGCAAGGTGCAATTCTGAAATTTTTTGCTTTTTCCTGCTCCTCTTAGCATGATAAAGAAGATTCAAAGAGAGTGAGATGCCAGCTCCTTTCGTTCAGTCAGTAGCTTCAATCATTTCTGGACGTTTTTCAAAGGCAAAAATCATTGAATATTGTAAATGCACAAACAGTAATTTCTCCGCATTGCAAGGTGCAATTCTGAAATTTTTTACTTTTTCCTGCTCCTCTTAGCATGATAAAGAAGATTCAAAGAGAGTGAGATGCCAGCTCCTTTCATTCAGTCAGTAGCTTCAATCATTTCTGGTATATGAATAACATGATGTTTTTCAATGGCAAAAATCAATGAATATTGTAAATGCACAAACAGTAATTTCTCCGCATTGCAAGGTGCAATTCTGAAATTTTTTGCTTTTTCCTGCTCCTCTTAGCATGATAAAGAAGATTCAAAGAGAGTGAGATGCCAGCTCCTTTCATTCAGTCAGTAGCTTCAATCATTTCTGGACGTTTTTCAATGGCAAAAATCATTGAATATTGTAAATGCACAAACAGTAATTTCTCCGCATTGCAAGGTGCAATTCTGAAATTTTTTACTTTTTCCTGCTCCTCTTAGCATGATAAAGAAGATTCAAAGAGAGTGAGATGCCAGCTCCTTTCATTCAGTCAGTAGCTTCAATCATTTCTGGTATATGAATAACATGATGTTTTTCAATGGCAAAAATCAATGAATATTGTAAATGCACAAACAGTAATTTCTCCGCATTGCAAGGTGCAATTCTGAAATTTTTTGCTTTTTCCTGCTCCTCTTAGCATGATAAAGAAGATTCAAAGAGAGTGAGATGCCAGCTCCTTTCATTCAGTCAGTAGCTTCAATCATTTCTGGACGTTTTTCAATGGCAAAAATCAATGAATATTGTAAATGCACAAACAGTAATTTCTCCGCATTGCAAGGTGCAATTCTGAAATTTTTTGCTTTTTCCTGCTCCTCTTAGCATGATAAACAAGATTAAAAGAGAGTGAGATGCCAGCTCCTTTCATTCAGTCAGTAGCTTCAATCATTTCTGGACGTTTTTCAATGGCAAAAATCAATGAATATTGTAAATGCACAAACAGTAATTTCTCCGCATTGCAAGGTGCAATTCTGAAATTTTTTGCTTTTTCCTGCTCCTCTTAGCATGATAAAGAAGATTCAAAGAGAGTGAGATGCCAGCTCCTTTCATTCAGTCAGTAGCTTCAAACATTCCTGGTATATGAATAACATGATGTTTTTCAATGGCAAAAATCAATGAATATTGTAAATGCACAAACAGTAATTTCTCCGCATTGCAAGGTGCAATTCTGAAATTTTTTGCTTTTTCCTGCTCCTCTTAGCATGATAAAGAAGATTCAAAGAGAGTGAGATGCCAGCTCCTTTCATTCAGTCAGTAGCTTCAATCATTTCTGGACGTTTTTCAATTGCAAAAATCAATGAATATTGTAAATGCACAAACAGTAATTTCTCCGCATTGCAAGGTGCAACTCTGAAATTTTTTGCTTTTTCCTGCTCCTCTTAGCATGATAAAGAAGATTCAAAGAGAGTGAGATGCCAGCTCCTTTCATTCAGTCAGTAGCTTCAATCATTTCTGGTATATGAATAACGTGATGTTTTTCAATGGCAAAAATCAATGAATATTGTAAATGCACAAACAGTAATTTCTCCGCATTGCAAGGTGCAATTCTGAAATTTTTTGCTTTTTCCTGCTCCTCTTAGCATGATAAAGAAGATTCAAAGAGAGTGAGATGCCAGCTCCTTTCATTCAGTCAGTAGCTTCAAACATTTCTGGTATATGAATAACATGATGTTTTTCAATGGCAAAAATCAATGAATATTGTAAATGCACAAACAGTAATTTCTCCGCATTGCAAGGTGCAATTCTGAAATTTTTTGCTTTTTCCTGCTCCTCTTAGCATGATAAAGAAGATTCAAGGAGAGTGAGATGCCAGCTCCTTTCATTCAGTCAGTAGCTTCAAACATTTCTGGTATATGAATAACATGATGTTTTTCAATGGCAAAAATCAATGAATATTGTAAATGCACAAACAGTAATTTCTCCGCATTGCAAGGTGCAATTCTGAAATTTTTTGCTTTATCCTGCTCCTCTTAGCATGATAAAGAAGATTCAAAGAGAGTGAGATGCCAGCTCCTTTCATTCAGTCAGTAGCTTCAATCATTTCTGGACGTTTTTCAATGGCAAAAACCATTGAATATTGTAAATGCACAAACAGTAATTTCTCCGCATTGCAAGGTGCAATTCTGAAATTTTTTACTTTTTCCTGCTCCTCTTAGCATGATAAAGAAGATTCAAAGAGAGTGAGATGCCAGCTCCTTTCATTCAGTCAGTAGCTTCAATCATTTCTGGTATATGAATAACATGATGTTTTTCAATGGCAAAAATCAATGAATATTGTAAATGCACAAACAGTAATTTCTCCGCATTGCAAGGTGCAATTCTGAGATTTTTTGCTTTTTCCTGCTCCTCTTAGCATGATAAAGAAGATTCAAAGAGAGTGAGATGCCAGCTCCTTTCATTCAGTCAGTAGCTTCAATCATTTCTGGACGTTTTTCAATGGCAAAAATCAATGAATATTCTAAATGCACAAACAGTAATTTCTCCGCATTGCAAGGTGCAATTCTGAAATTTTTTGCTTTTTCCTGCTCCTCTTAGCATGATAAACAAGATTCAAAGAGAGTGAGATGCCAGCTCCTTTCATTCAGTCAGTAGCTTCAATCATTTCTGGACGTTTTTCAATGGCAAAAATCAATGAATATTGTAAATGCACAAACAGTAATTTCTCCGCATTGCAAGGTGCAATTCTGAAATTTTTTGCTTTTTCCTGCTCCTCTTAGCATGATAAAGAAGATTCAAAGAGAGTGAGAAGCCAGCTCCTTTCATTCAGTCAGTAGCTTCAATCATTTCTGGACGTTTTTCAATTGCAAAAATCAATGAATATTGTAAATGCACAAACAGTAATTTCTCCGCATTGCAAGGTGCAATTCTGAAATTTTTTGCTTTTTCCTGCTCCTCTTAGCATGATAAAGAAGATTCAAAGAGAGTGAGATGCCAGCTCCTTTCATTCAGTCAGTAGCTTCAATCATTTCTGGTATATGAATAACATGATGTTTTTCAAAGGCAAAAATCAATGAATATTGTAAATGCACAAACAGTAATTTCTCCGCATTGCAAGGTGCAATTCTGAAATTTTTTGCTTTTTCCTGCTCCTCTTAGCATGATAAAGAAGATTCAAAGAGAGTGAGATGCCAGCTCCTTTCATTCAGTCAGTAGCTTCAATCATTTCTGGATGTTTTTCAATGGCAAAAATCAATGAATATTGTAAATGCACAAACAGTAATTTCTCCGCATTGCAAGGTGCAATTCTGAAATTTTTTGCTTTTTCCTGCTCCTCTTAGCATGATAAAGAAGATTCAAAGAGAGTGAGATGCCAGCTCCTTTCATTCAGTCAGTAGCTTCAATCATTTCTGGACGTTTTTCAATGGCAAAAATCAATGAATATTGTAAATGCACAAACAGTAATTTCTCCGCATTGCAAGGTGCAATTCTGAAATTTTTTGCTTTTTCCTGCTCCTCTTAGCATGATAAAAAAGATTCAAAGAGAGTGAGATGCCAGCTCCTTTCATTCAGTCAGTAGCTTCAAACATTTCTGGTATATGAATAACATGATGTTTTTCAATGGCAAAAATCAATGAATATTGTAAATGCACAAACAGTAATTTCTCCGCATTGCAAGGTGCAATTCTGAATTTTTTTGCTTTTTCCTGCTCCTCTTAGCATGATAAAGAATATTCAAAGAGAGTGAGACGCCAGCTCCTTTCGTTCAGTCAGTAGCTTCAATCATTTCTGGACGTTTTTCAATGGCAAAAATCATTGAATATTGTAAATGCACAAACAGTAATTTCTCCGCATTGCAAGGTGCAATTCTGAAATTTTTTACTTTTTCCTGCTCCTCTTAGCATGATAAAGAAGATTCAAAGAGAGTGAGATGCCAGCTCCTTTCATTCAGTCAGTAGCTTCAATCATTTCTGGTATATGAATAACATGATGTTTTTCAATGGCAAAAATCAATGAATATTGTAAATGCACAAACAGTAATTTCTCCGCATTGCAAGGTGCAATTCTGAAATTTTTTGCTTTTTCCTGCTCCTCTTAGCATGATAAAGAAGATTCAAAGAGAGTGAGATGCCAGCTCCTTTCATTCAGTCAGTAGCTTCAATCATTTCTGGACGTTTTTCAATGGCAAAAATCAACGAATATTGTAAATGCACAAACAGTAATTTCTCCGCATTGCAAGGTGCAATTCTGAAATTTTTTGCTTTTTCCTGCTCCTCTTAGCATGATAAAGAAGATTCAAAGAGAGTGAGATGCCAGCTCCTTACATTCAGTCAGTAGCTTCAATCATTTCTGGTAAATGAATAACATGATGTTTTTCAATGGCAAAAATCAATGAATTTTGTAAATGCACAAACAGTAATTTCTCCGCATTGCAAGGCGCAATTCTGAAATTTTTTGCTTTTTCCTGCTCCTCTTAGCATGATAAAGAAGATTCAAAGAGAGTGAGATGCCAGCTCCTTTCAATCAGTCAGTAGCTTCAATCATTTCTGGACGTTTTTCAATGGCAAACATCAATGAATATTGTAAATGCACAAACAGTAATTTCTCCGCATTGCAAGGTGCAATTCTGAAATTTTTTGCTTTTTCCTGCTCCTCTTAGCATGATAAAGAAGATTCAAAGAGAGTGAGATGCCAGCTCCTTTCATTCAGTCAGTAGCTTCAATCATTTCTGGACGTTTTTCAATGGCAAAAATCAATGAATATTGTAAATGCACAAACAGTAATTTTTCCGCATTGCAAGGTGCAATTCTGAAATTTTTTGCTTATTCCTGCTCCTCTTAGCATGATAAAGAAGATTCAAAGAGAGTGAGGTGCCAGCTCCTTTCATTCAGTCAGTAGCTTCAAACATTTCTGGTATATGAATAACGTTTTTCAATGGCAAAAATCAATGAATATTGTAAATGCACAAACAGTTATTTCTCCGCATTGCAAGGTGCAATTCTGAAATTTTTTGCTTTTTCCTGCTCCTCTTAGCATGATAAAGAAGATTCAAAGAGAGTGAGATGCCAGCTCCTTTCATTCAGTCAGTAGCTTCAATCATTTCTGGACGTTTTTCAATGGCAAAAATCAATGAATATTGTAAATGCACAAACAGTAATTTCTCCGCATTGCAAGGTGCAATTCTGAAATTTTTTGCTTTTTCCTGCTCCTCTTAGCATGATAAAGAAGATTCAAAGAGAGTGAGATGCCAGCTCCTTTCATTCAGTCAGTAGCTTCAATCATTTCTGGACGTTTTTCAATGGCAAAAATCAATGAATATTGTAAATGCACAAACAGTAATTTCTCCGCATTGCAAGGTGCAATTCTGAAATTTTTTGCTTTTTCCTGCTCCTCTTAGCATGATAAAGAAGATTCAAAGAGAGTGAGATGCCAGCTCCTTTCATTCAGTCAGTAGCTTCAATCATTTCTGGACGGTTTTCAATGGCAAAAATCAATGAATATTGTAAATGCACAAACAGTAATTTCTCCGCATTGCAAGGTGCAATTCTGAAATTTTTGCTTTTTCCTGCTCCTCTTAGCATGATAAAGAAGATTCAAAGAGAGTGAGGTGCCAGCTCCTTTCATTCAGTCAGTAGCTTCAAACATTTCTGGTATATGAATAACATGTTTTTCAATGGCAAAAATCAATGAATATTGTAAATGCACAAACAGTAATTTCTCCGCATTGCAAGGAGCAATTCTGAAATTTTTTGCTTTTTCCTGCTCCTCTTAGCATGATAAAGAAGATTCAAAGAGAGTGAGATGCCAGCTCCTTTCATTCAGTCAGTAGCTTCAATCATTTCTGGACGTTTTTCAATGGCAAAAATCAATGAATATTGTAAATGCACAAACTGTAATTTCTCCGCATTGCAAGGTGCAATTCTGAAATTTTTTGCTTTTTCCTGCTCCTCTTAGCATGATAAAGAAGATTCAAAGAGAGTGAGATGCCAGCTCTTTTCATTCAGTCAGTAGCTTCAATCATTTCTGGACGTTTTTCAATGGCAAAAATCAATGAATATTGTAAATGCACAAACAGTAATTTCTCCGCATTGCAAGGTGCAATTCTGAAATTTTTTGCTTTTTCCTGCTCCTCTTAGCATGATAAAGAAGATTCAAAGAGAGTGAGATGCCAGCTCCTTTCATTCAATCAGTAGCTTCAAACATTTCTGGTATATGAATAACATGATGTTTTTCAATGGCAAAAATCAATGAATATTGTAAATGCACAAACAGTAATTTCTCCGCATTGCAAGGTGCAATTCTGAAATTTTTTGCTTTTTCCTGCTCCTCTTAGCATGATAAAGAAGATTCAAAGAGAGTGAGATGCCAGCTCCTTTCATTCAGTCAGTAGCTTCAATCATTTCTGGACGTTTTTCAATGGCAAAAATCAATGAATATTGTAAATGCACAAACAGTAATTTCTCCGCATTGCAAGGTGCAATTCAAAAATTTTTTGCTTTTTCCTGCTCCTCTTAGCATGATAAAGAAGATTCAAAGAGAGTGAGATGCCAGCTCCTTTCATTCAGTCAGTAGCTTCAATCATTTCTGGACGTTTTTCAATGGCAAAAATCAATGAATATTGTAAATGCACAAACAGTAATTTTTCCGCATTGCAAGGTGCAATTCTGAAATTTTTTGCTTATTCCTGCTCCTCTTAGCATGATAAAGAAGATTCAAAGAGAGTGAGATGCCAGCTCCTTTCATTCAGTCAGTAGCTTCAAACATTTCTGGTATATGAATAACGTTTTTCAATGGCAAAAATCAATGAATATTGTAAATGCACAAACAGTTATTTCCCTTCATTGCAAGGTGCAATTCTGAAATTTTTTGCTTTTTCCTGCTCCTCTTAGCATGATAAAGAAGATTCAAAGAGAGTGAGATGCCAGCTCCTTTCATTCAGTCAGTAGCTTCAATCATTTCTGGACGTTTTTCAATGGCAAAAATCAATGAATATTGTAAATGCACAAACAGTAATTTCTCCGCATTGCAAGGTGCAATTCTGAAATTTTTTGCTTTTTCCTGCTCCTCTTAGCATGATAAAGAAGATTCAAAGAGAGTGAGATGCCAGCTCCTTTCATTCAGTCAGTAGCTTCAATCATTTCTGGACGTTTTTCAATGGCAAAAATCAATGAATATTGTAAATGCACAAACAGTAATTTCTCCGCATTGCAAGGTGCAATTCTGAAATTTTTGCTTTTTCCTGCTCCTCTTAGCATGATAAAGAAGATTCAAAGAGAGTGAGGTGCCAGCTCCTTTCATTCAGTCAGTAGCTTCAAACATTTCTGGTATATGAATAACATGTTTTTCAATGGCAAAAATCAATGAATATTGTAAATGCACAAACAGTAATTTCTCCGCATTGCAAGGTGCAATTCTGAAATTTTTTGCTTTTTCCTGCTCCTGTTAGCATGATAAAGAAGATTCAAAGAGAGTGAGATGCCAGCTCCTTTCATTCAGTCAGTAGCTTCAATCATTTCTGGACGTTTTTCAATGGCAAAAATCAATGAATATTGTAAATGCACAAACTGTAATTTCTCCGCATTGCAAGGTGCAATTCTGAAATTTTTTGCTTTTTCCTGCTCCTCTTAGCATGATAAAGAAGATTCAAAGAGAGTGAGATGCCAGCTCTTTTCATTCAGTCAGTAGCTTCAATCATTTCTGGACGTTTTTCAATGGCAAAAATCAATGAATATTGTAAATGCACAAACAGTAATTTCTCCGCATTGCAAGGTGCAATTCTGAAATTTTTTGCTTTTTCCTGCTCCTCTTAGCATGATAAAGAAGATTCAAAGAGAGTGAGATGCCAGCTCCTTTCATTCAATCAGTAGCTTCAAACATTTCTGGTATATGAATAACATGATGTTTTTCAATGGCAAAAATCAATGAATATTGTAAATGCACAAACAGTAATTTCTCCGCATTGCAAGGTGCAATTCTGAAATTTTTTGCTTTTTCCTGCTCCTCTTAGCATGATAAAGAAGATTCAAAGAGAGTGAGATGCCAGCTCCTTTCATTCAGTCAGTAGCTTCAATCATTTCTGGACGTTTTTCAATGGCAAAAATCAATGAATATTGTAAATGCACAAACAGTAATTTCTCCGCATTGCAAGGTGCAATTCTGAAATTTTTTGCTTTTTCCTGCTCCTCTTAGCATGATAAAGAAGATTCAAAGAGAGTGAGATGCCAGCTCCTTTCATTCAGTCAGTAGCTTCAATCATTTCTGGACGTTTTTCAATGGCAAAAATCAATGAATATTGTAAATGCACAAACTGTAATTTCTCCGCATTGTAAGGTGCAATTCTGAAATTTTTTGCTTTTTCCTGCTCCTCTTAGCATGATAAAGAAGATTCAAAGAGAGTGAGATGCCAGCTCCTTTCATTCAGTCAGTAGCTTCAATCATTTCTGGACGTTTTTCAATGGCAAAAATCAATGAATATTGTAAATGCACAAACAGTAATTTCTCCGCATTGCAAGGTGCAATTCTGAAATTTTTTGCTTTTTCCTGCTCCCCTTAGCATGATAAAGAAGATTCAAAGAGAGTGAGATGCCAGCTCCTTTCATTCAGTCAGTAGCTTCAATCATTTCTGGACGTTTTTCAATGGCAAAAATCAATGAATATTGTAAATGCACAAACAGAAATTTCTCCGCATTGCAAGGTGCAATTCTGAAATTTTTTGCTTTTTCCTGCTCCTCTTAGCATGATAAAGAAGATTCAAAGAGAGTGAGATGCCAGCTCCTTTCATTCAGTCAGTAGCTTCAAACATTTCTGGTATATGAATAACATGATGTTTTTCAATGGCAAAAATCAATGAATATTGTAAATGCACAAACAGTAACTTCTCCGCATTGCAAGGTGCAATTCTGAAATTTTTTGCTTTTTCCTGCTCCTCTTAGCATGATAAAGAAGATTCAAAGAGAGTGAGATGCCAGCTCCTTTCGTTCAGTCAGTAGCTTCAATCATTTCTGGACGTTTTTCAATGGCAAAAATCATTGAATATTGTAAATGCACAAACAGTAATTTCTCCGCATTGCAAGGTGCAATTCTGAAATTTTTTACATTTTCCTGCTCCTCTTAGCATGATAAAGAAGATTCAAAGAGAGTGAGATGCCAGCTCCTTTCATTCAGTCAGTAGCTTCAATCATTTCTGGTATATGAATAACATGATGTTTTTCAATGGCAAAAATCAATGAATATTGTAAATGCACAAACAGTAATTTCTCCGCATTGCAAGGTGCAATTCTGAAATTTTTTGCTTTTTCCTGCTCCTCTTAGCATGATAAAGAAGATTCAAAGAGAGTGAGATGCCAGCTCCTTTCATTCAGTCAGTAGCTTCAATCATTTCTGGATGTTTTTCAATGGCAAAAATCAATGAATATTGTAAATGCACAAACAGTAATTTCTCCGCATTGCAAGGTGCAATTCTGAAATTTTTTGCTTTTTCCTGCTCCTCTTAGCATGATAAAGAAGATTCAAAGAGAGTGAGGTGCCAGCTCCTTTCATTCAGTCAGTAGCTTCAAACATTTCTGGTATATGAATAACATGTTTTTCAATGGCAAAAATCAATGAATATTGTAAATGCACAAACAGTAATTTCTCCGCATTGCAAGGAGCAATTCTGAAATTTTTTGCTTTTTCCTGCTCCTCTTAGCATGATAAAGAAGATTCAAAGAGAGTGAGATGCCAGCTCCTTTCATTCAGTCAGTAGCTTAAATCATTTCTGGACGTTTTTCAATGGCAAAAATCAATGAATATTGTAAATGCACAAACTGTAATTTCTCCGCATTGCAAGGTGCAATTCTGAAATTTTTTGCTTTTTCCTGCTCCTCTTAGCATGATAAAGAAGATTCAAAGAGAGTGAGATGCCAGCTCCTTTCATTCAGTCAGTAGCTTCAATCATTTCTGGACGTTTTTCAATGGCAAAAATCAATGAATATTGTAAATGCACAAACAGTAATTTCTCCGCATTGCAAGGTGCAATTCTGAAATTTTTTGCTTTTTCCTGCTCCTCTTAGCATGATAAAGAAGATTCAAAGAGAGTGAGATGCCAGCTCCTTTCATTCAGTCAGTAGCTTCAAACATTTCTGGTATATGAATAACATGATGTTTTTCAATGGCAAAAATTAATGAATATTGTAAATGCACAAACAGTAATTTCTCCGCATTGCAAGGTGCAATTCTGAAATTTTTTGCTTTTTCCAGCTCCTCTTAGCATGATAAAGAAGATTCAAAGAGAGTGAGATGCCAGCTCCTTTCATTCAGTCAGTAGCTTCAATCATTTCTGGACGTTTTTCAATGGCAAAAATCAATGAATATTGTAAATGCACAAACAGTAATTTCTCCGCATTGCAAGGTGCAATTCTGAAATTTTTTGCTTTATCCTGCTCCTCTTAGCATGATAAAGAAGATTCAAAGAGAGTGAGGTGCCAGCTCCTTTCATTCAGTCAGTAGCTTCAAACATTTCTGGTATATGAATAACATGTTTTTCAATGGCAAAAATCAATGAATATTGTAAATGCACAAACAGTAATTTCTCCGCATTGCAAGGTGCAAATCTGAAATTTTTTGCTTTTTCCTGCTCCTCTTAGCATGATAAAGAAAATTCAAAGAGAGTGAGATGCCAGCTCCTTTCATTCAGTCAGTAGCTTCAATCATTTCTGGACGTTTTTCAATGGCAAAAATCAATGAATATTGTAAATGCACAAACAGTAATTTCTCCGCATTGCAAGGTGCAATTCTGAAATTTTTTGCTTTTTCCTGCTCCTCTTAGCATGATAAAGAAGATTCAAAGAGAGTGAGATGCCAGCTCCTTTCATTCAGTCAGTAGCTTCAATCATTTCTGGACGTTTTTCAATGGCAAAAATCAATGAATATTGTAAATGCACAAACTGTAATTTCTCCGCATTGTAAGGTGCAATTCTGAAATTTTTTGCTTTTTCCTGCTCCTCTTAGCATGATAAAGAAGATTCAAAGAGAGTGAGATGCCAGCTCCTTTCATTCAGTCAGTAGCTTCAATCATTTCTGGACGTTTTTCAATGGCAAAAATCAATGAATATTGTAAATGCACAAACTGTAATTTCTCCGCATTGTAAGGTGCAATTCTGAAATTTTTTGCTTTTTCCTGCTCCTCTTAGCATGATAAAGAAGATTCAAAGAGAGTGAGATGCCAGCTCCTTTCATTCAGTCAGTAGCTTCAATCATTTCTGGACGTTTTTCAATGGCAAAAATCAATGAATATTGTAAATGCACAAACAGTAATTTCTCCGCATTGCAAGGTGCAATTCTGAAATTTTTTGCTTTTTCCTGCTCCTCTTAGCATGATAAAGAAGATTCAAAGAGAGTGAGATGCCAGCTCCTTTCATTCAGTCAGAAGCTTCAAACATTTCTGGTATATGAATAACATGATGTTTTTCAATGGCAAAAATCAATGAATATTGTAAATGCACAAACAGTAATTTCTCCGCATTGCAAGGTGCAATTCTGAAATTTTTTGCTTTTTCCTGCTCCTCTTAGCATGATAAAGAAGATTCAAAGAGAGTGAGATGCCAGCTCCTTTCATTCAGTCAGTAGCTTCAAACATTTCTGGTATATGAATAACATGATGTTTTTCAATGGCAAAAATCAATGAATATTGTAAATGCACAAACAGTAATTTCTCCGCATTGCAAGGTGCAAGTCTGAAATTTTTTGCTTTTTCCTGCTCCTCTTAGCATGATAAAGAAGATTCAAAGAGAGTGAGATGCCAGCTACTTTCATTCAGTCAGTAGCTTCAATCATTTCTGGACGTTTTTCAATGGTAAAAATCAATGAATATTGTAAATGCACAAACAGTAATTTCTCCGCATTGCAAGGTGCAATTCTGAAATTTTTTGCTTTTTCCCGCTCCTCTTAGCATGATAAAGAAGATTCAAAGAGAGTGAGATGCCAGCTCCTTTCATTCAGTCAGTAGCTTCAATCATTTCTGGACGTTTTTCAATGGCAAAAATCAATGAATATTGTAAATGCACAAACAGTAATTTCTCCGCATTGCAAGGTGCAATTCTGAAATTTTTTGCTTTTTCCTGCTCCTCTTAGCATGATAAAGAAGATTCAAAGAGAGTGAGATGCCAGCTCCTTTCATTCAGTCAGTAGCTTCAATCATTTCTGGTAAATGAATAACATGATGTTTTTCAATGGCAAAAATCAATGAATTTTGTAAATGCACAAACAGTAATTTCTCCGCATTGCAAGGTGCAATTCTGAAATTTTTTGCTTTTTCCTGCTCCTCTTAGCATGATAAAGAAGATTCAAAGTGAGTGAGATGCCAGCTCCTTTCATTCAGTCAGTAGCTTCAATCATTTCTGGACGTTTTTCAATGGCAAAAATCAATGAATATTGTAAATGTACAAACAGTAATTTCTCCGCATTGCAAGGTGCAATTCTGAAATTTTTTGCTTTTTCCTGCTCCTCTTAGCATGATAAAGAAGATTCAAAGAGAGTGAGGTTCCAGCTCCTTTCATTCAGTCAGTAGCTTCAAACATTTCTGGTATATGAATAACATGTTTTTCAATGGCAAAAATCAATGAATATTGTAAATGCACAAAGAGTAATTTCTCCGCATTGCAAGGTGCAATTCTGAAATTTTTTGCTTTTTCCTGCTCCTCTTAACTTGATAAAGAAGATTCAAAGAGAGTGAGATGCCAGCTCCTTTCATTCAGTCAGTAGCTTCAATCATTTCTAGACGTTTTTCAATGGCAAAAATCAATGAATATTGTAAATGCACAAACTGTAATTTCTCCGCATTGTAAGGTGCAATTCTGAAATTTTTTGCTTTTTCCTGCTCCTCTTAGCATGATAAAGAAGATTCAAAGAGAGTGAGATGCCAGCTCCTTTCATTCAGTCAGTAGCTTCAATCATTTCTGGACGTTTTTCAATGGCAAAAATCAATGAATATTGTAAATGCACAAACAGTAATTTCTCCGCATTGCAAGGTGCAATTCTGAAATTTTTTGCTTTTTCCTGCTCCTCTTAGCATGATAAAGAAGATTCAAAGAGAGTGAGATGCCAGCTCCTTTCATTCAGTCAGTAGCTTCAAACATTTCTGGTATATGAATAACATGATGTTTTTCAATGGCAAAAATCAATGAATATTGTAAATGCACAAACAGTAATTTCTCCGCATTGCAAGGTGCAAGTCTGAAATTTTTTGCTTTTTCCTGCTCCTCTTAGCATGATAAAGAAGATTCAAAGAGAGTGAGATGCCAGCTACTTTCATTCAGTCAGTAGCTTCAATCATTTCTGGACGTTTTTCAATGGCAAAAATCAATGAATATTGTAAATGCACAAACAGTAATTTCTTCGCATTGCAAGGTGCAATTCTGAAATGTTTTGCTTTTTCCTGCTCCTCTTAGCATGATAAAGAATATTCAAAGAGAGTGAGATGCCAGCTCCTTTCATTCAGTCAGTAGCTTCAATCATTTCTGGTAAATGAATACCATGATGTTTTTCAATGGCAAAAATCAATGAATTTTGTAAATGCACAAACAGTAATTTCTCCGCATTGCAAGGCGCAATTCTGAAATTTTTTGCTTTTTCCTGCTCCTCTTAGCATGATAAAGAAGATTCAAAGAGAGTGAGATGCCAGCTCCTTTCATTCAGTCAGTAGCTTCAATCATTTCTGGACGTTTTTCAATGGCAAAAATCAATGAATATTGTAAATGCACAAACAGTAATTTCTCCGCATTGCAAGGTGCAATTCTGAAATTTTTTGCTTTTTCCTGCTCCTCTTAGCATGATAAAGAAGATTCAAAGAGAGTGAGATGCCAGCTCCTTTCATTCAGTCAGTAGCTTCAATCATTTCTGGATGTTTTTCAATGGCAAAAGTCAATGAATATTGTAAATGCACAAACTGTAATTTCTTCGCATTGCAAGGTGCAATTCTGAAATTTTTTGCTTTTCCTGCTCCTCTTAGCATGATAAAGAAGATTCATAGAGAGTGAGATGCCAGCTCCTTTCATTCAGTCAGTAGCTTCAATCATTTCTGGACGTTTTTCAATGGCAAAAATCAATGAATATTGTAATTGCACAAACAGTAATTTCTCCGCATTGCAAGGTGCAATTCTGAAATTTTTTGCTTTTTCCTGCTCCTCTTAGCATGATAAAGAAGATTCAAAGAGAGTGAGATGCCAGCTCCTTTCATTCAGTCAGTAGCTTCAAACATTTCTGGTATATGAATAACATGATGTTTTTCAATGGCAAAAATCAATGAATATTGTAAATGCACAAACAGTAATTTCTCCGCATTGCAAGGTGCAATTCTGAAATTTTTTGCTTTTTCCTGCTCCTCTTAGCATGATAAAGAAGATTCAAAGAGAGTGAGATGCCAGCTCCTTTCATTCAGTCAGTAGCTTCAATCATTTCTGGACGTTTTTCAATGGCAAAAATCAATGAATATTGTAAATGCACAAACAGTAATTTCTCCGCATTGCAAGGTGCAATTCTGAAATTTTTTGCTTTTTCCTGCTCCTCTTAGCATGATAAAGAAGATTCAAAGAGAGTGAGATGCCAGCTCCTTTCATTCAGTCAGTAGCTTCAATCATTTCTGGACGTTTTTCAATGGCAAAAATCAATGAATATTGTAAATGCACAAACTGTAATTTCTCCGCATTGTAAGGTGCAATTCTGAAATTTTTTGCTTTTTCCTGCTCCTCTTAGCATGATAAAGAAGATTCAAAGAGAGTGAGATGCCAGCTCCTTTCATTCAGTCAGTAGCTTCAATCATTTCTGGACGTTTTTCAATGGCAAAAATCAATGAATATTGTAAATGCACAAACAGTAATTTCTCCGCATTGCAAGGTGCAATTCTGAAATTTTTTGCTTTTTCCTGCTCCTCTTAGCATGATAAAGAAGATTCAAAGAGAGTGAGATGCCAGCTCCTTTCATTCAGTCAGTAGCTTCAAACATTTCTGGTATATGAATAACATGATGTTTTTCAATGGCAAAAATCAATGAATATTGTAAATGCACAAACAGTAATTTCTCCGCATTGCAAGGTGCAAGTCTGAAATTTTTTGCTTTTTCCTGCTCCTCTTAGCATGATAAAGAAGATTCAAAGAGAGTGAGATGCCAGCTACTTTCATTCAGTCAGTAGCTTCAATCATTTCTGGACGTTTTTCAATGGTAAAAATCAATGAATATTGTAAATGCACAAACAGTAATTTCTCCGCATTGCAAGGTGCAATTCTGAAATTTTTTGCTTTTTCCTGCTCCTCTTAGCATGATAAAGAAGATTCAAAGAGAGTGAGATGCCAGCTCCTTTCATTCAGTCAGTAGCTTCAATCATTTCTGGACGTTTTTCAATGGCAAAAATCAATGAATATTGTAAATGCACAAACAGTAATTTCTCCGCATTGCAAGGTGCAATTCTGAAATTTTTTGCTTTTTCCTGCTCCTCTTAGCATGATAAAGAAGTTTCAAAGAGAGTGAGATGCCAGCTCCTTTCATTCAGTCAGTAGCTTCAATCATTTCTGGTAAATGAATAACATGATGTTTTTCAATGGCAAAAATCAATGAATTTTGTAAATGCACAAACACTAATTTCTCCGCATTGCAAGGCGCAATTCTGAAATTTTTTGCTTTTTCCTGCTCCTCTTAGCATGATAAAGAAGATTCAAAGAGAGTGAGATGCCAGCTCCTTTCATTCAGTCAGTAGCTTCAATCATTTCTGAACGTTTTTCAATGGCAAAAATCAATGAATATTGTAAATGCACAAACAGTAATTTCTCCGCATTGCAAGGTGCAATTCTGAAATTTTTTGCTTTTTCCTGCTCCTCTTAGCATGATAAAGAAGATTCAAAGAGAGTGAGATGCCAGCTCCTTTCATTCAGTCAGTAGCTTCAATCATTTCTGGACGTTTTTCAATGGCAAAAATCAATGAATATTGTAAATGCACAAACAGTAATTTCTCCGCATTGCAAGGTGCAATTCTGAAATTTTTTGCTTTTTCCTGCTCCTCTTAGCATGATAAAGAAGATTCAAAGAGAGTGAGGTGCCAGCTCCTTTCATTCAGTCAGTAGCTTCAAACATTTCTGGTATATGAATAACATGTTTTTCAATGGCAAAAATCAATGAATATTGTAAATGCACAAACAGTAATTTCTCCGCATTGCAAGGAGCAATTCTGAAATTTTTTGCTTTTTCCTGCTCCTCTTAGCATGATAAAGAAGATTCAAAGAGAGTGAGATGCCAGCTCCTTTCATTCAGTCAGTAGCTTCAATCATTTCTGGACGTTTTTCAATGGCAAAAATCAATGAATATTGTAAATGCACAAACAGTAATTTCTCCGCATTGCAAGGTGCAATTCTGAAATTTTTTGCTTTTTCCTGCTCCTCTTAGCATGATAAAGAAGATTCAAAGAGAGTGAGATGCCAGCTCCTTTCATTCAGTCAGTAGCTTCAATCATTTCTGGACGTTTTTCAATGGCAAAAATCAATGAATATTGTAAATGCACAAACTGTAATTTCTCCGCATTGCAAGGTGCAATTCTGAAATTTTTTGCTTTTTCCTGCTCCTCTTAGCATGATAAAGAAGATTCAAAGAGAGTGAGATGCCAGCTCCTTTCATTCAGTCAGTAGCTTCAAACATTTCTGGTATATGAATAACATGATGTTTTTCAATGGCAAAAATCAATGAATATTGTAAATGCACAAACAGTAATTTCTCCGCATTGCAAGGTGCAATTCTGAAATTTTTTGTTTTTTCCTGCTCCTCTTAGCATGATAAAGAAGATTCAAAGAGAGTGAGATGCCAGCTCCTTTCATTCAGTCAGTAGCTTCAAACATTTCTGGTATATGAATAACATGATGTTTTTCAATGGCAAAAATCAATGAATATTGTAAATGCACAAACAGTAATTTCTCCGCATTGCAAGGTGCAATTCTGAAATTTTTTGCTTTTTCCTGCTCCTCTTAGCATGTTAAAGAAGATTCAAAGAGAGTGAGATGCCAGCTCCTTTCGTTCAGTCAGTAGCCTCAATCATTTCTGGACGTTTTTCAATGGTAAAAATCAATGAATATTGTAAATGCACAAACAGTAATTTCTCCGCATTGCAAGGTGCAATTCTGAAATTTTTTGCTTTTTCCTGCTCCTCTTAGCATGATAAAGAAGATTCAAAGAGAGTGAGATGCCAGCTCCTTTCATTCAGTCAGTAGCTTCAATCATTTCTGGACGTTTTTCAATGGCAAAAATCAATGAATATTGTAAATGCACAAACAGTAATTTCTCCGCATTGCAAGGTGCAATTCTGAAATTTTTTGCTTTTACCTGCTCCTCTTAGCATGATAAAGAAGATTCAAAGAGAGTGAGATGCCAGCTCCTTTCATTCAGTCAGTAGCTTCAATCATTTCTGGACGTTTTTCAATGGCAAAAATCAATGAATATTGTAAATGCACAAACAGTAATTTCTCCGCATTGCAAGTTGCAATTCTGAAATTTTTTGCTTTTTCCTGCTCCACTTAGCATGATAAAGAAGATTCAAAGAGAGTGAGATGCCAGCTCCTTTCATTCAGTCAGTAGCTTCAAACATTTCTGGTATATGAATAACATGATGTTTTTCAATGGCAAAAATCAATGAATATTGTAAATGCACAAACAGTAATTTCTCCGCATTGCAAGGTGCAATTCTGAAATTTTTTGCTTTTTCCTGCTCCTCTTAGCATGATAAAGAAGATTCAAAGAGAGTGAGATGCCAGCTCCTTTCGTTCAGTCAGTAGCTTCAATCATTTCTGGACGTTTTTCAATGGCAAAAATCATTGAATATTATAAATGCACAAACAGTAATTTCTCCGCATTGCATAGTGCAATTCTGAAATTTTTTACTTTTTCCTGCTCCTCTTAGCATGATAAAGAAGATTCAAAGAGAGTGAGATGCCAGCTCCTTTCATTCAGTCAGTAGCTTCAATCATTTCTGGTATATGAATAACATGATGTTTTTCAATGGCAAAAATCAATGAATATTGTAAATGCACAAACAGTAATTTCTCCGCATTGCAAGGTGCAATTCTGAAATTTTTTGCCTTTTCCTGCTCCTCTTAGCATGATAAAGAAGATTCAAAGAGAGTGAGATGCCAGCTCCTTTCATTCAGTCAGTAGCTTCAATAATTTCTGGACGTTTTTCAATGGCAAAAATCAATGAATATTGTAAATGCACAAACAGTAATTTCTCCGCATTGCAAGGTGCAATTCTGAAATTTTTTGCTTTTTCCTGCTCCTCTTAGCATGATAAACATGATTCAAAGAGAGTGAGATGCCAGCTCCTTTCATTCAGTCAGTAGCTTCAATCATTTCTGGACGTTTTTCAATGGCAAAAATCAATGAATATTGTAAATGCACAAACAGTAATTTCTCCGCATTGCAAGGTGCAATTATGAAATTTTTTGCTTTTTCCTGCTCCTCTTAGCATGATAAAGAAGATTCAAAGAGAGTGAGATGCCAGCTCCTTTCATTCAGTCAGTAGCTTCAAACATTTCTGGTATATGAATAACATGATGTTTTTCAATGGCAAAAATCAATGAATATTGTAAATGCACAAACAGTAATTTCTCCGCATTGCAAGGTGCAATTCTGAAATTTTTTGCTTTTTCCTGCTCCTCTTAGCATGATAAAGAAGATTCAAAGAGAGTGAGATGCCAGCTCCTTTCATTCAGTCAGTAGCTTCAATCATTTCTGAACGTTTTTCAATGGCAAAAATCAATGAATATTGTAAATGCACAAACAGTAATTTCTCCGCATTGCAAGGTGCAATTCTGAAATTTTTTGCTTTTTCCTGCTCCTCTTAGCATGATAAAGAAGATTCAAAGAGAGTGAGATGCCAGCTCCTTTCATTCAGTCAGTAGCTTCAATCATTTCTGGACGTTTTTCAATGGCAAAAATCAATGAATATTGTAAATGCACAAACAGTAATTTCTCCGCATTGCAAGGTGCAATTCTGAAATTTTTTGCTTTTTCCTGCTCCTCTTAGCATGATAAAGAAGATTCAAAGAGAGTGAGGTGCCAGCTCCTTTCATTCAGTCAGTAGCTTCAAACATTTCTGGTATATGAATAACATGTTTTTCAATGGCAAAAATCAATGAATATTGTAAATGCACAAACAGTAATTTCTCCGCATTGCAAGGAGCAATTCTGAAATTTTTTGCTTTTTCCTGCTCCTCTTAGCATGATAAAGAAGATTCAAAGAGAGTGAGATGCCAGCTCCTTTCATTCAGTCAGTAGCTTCAATCATTTCTGGACGTTTTTCAATGGCAAAAATCAATGAATATTGTAAATGCACAAACAGTAATTTCTCCGCATTGCAAGGTGCAATTCTGAAATTTTTTGCTTTTTCCTGCTCCTCTTAGCATGATAAAGAAGATTCAAAGAGAGTGAGATGCCAGCTCCTTTCATTCAGTCAGTAGCTTCAATCATTTCTGGACGTTTTTCAATGGCAAAAATCAATGAATATTGTAAATGCACAAACTGTAATTTCTCCGCATTGCAAGGTGCAATTCTGAAATTTTTTGCTTTTTCCTGCTCCTCTTAGCATGATAAAGAAGATTCAAAGAGAGTGAGATGCCAGCTCCTTTCATTCAGTCAGTAGCTTCAAACATTTCTGGTATATGAATAACATGATGTTTTTCAATGGCAAAAATCAATGAATATTGTAAATGCACAAACAGTAATTTCTCCGCATTGCAAGGTGCAATTCTGAAATTTTTTGTTTTTTCCTGCTCCTCTTAGCATGATAAAGAAGATTCAAAGAGAGTGAGATGCCAGCTCCTTTCATTCAGTCAGTAGCTTCAAACATTTCTGGTATATGAATAACATGATGTTTTTCAATGGCAAAAATCAATGAATATTGTAAATGCACAAACAGTAATTTCTCCGCATTGCAAGGTGCAATTCTGAAATTTTTTGCTTTTTCCTGCTCCTCTTAGCATGTTAAAGAAGATTCAAAGAGAGTGAGATGCCAGCTCCTTTCGTTCAGTCAGTAGCCTCAATCATTTCTGGACGTTTTTCAATGGTAAAAATCAATGAATATTGTAAATGCACAAACAGTAATTTCTCCGCATTGCAAGGTGCAATTCTGAAATTTTTTGCTTTTTCCTGCTCCTCTTAGCATGATAAAGAAGATTCAAAGAGAGTGAGATGCCAGCTCCTTTCATTCAGTCAGTAGCTTCAAACATTTCTGGTATATGAATAACATGATGTTTTTCAATGGCAAAAATCAATGAATATTGTAAATGCACAAACAGTAATTTCTCCGCATTGCAAGGTGCAATTCTGAAATTTTTTGCTTTTTCCTGCTCCTCTTAGCATGATAAAGAAGATTCAAAGAGAGTGAGATGCCAGCTCCTTTCATTCAGTCAGTAGCTTCAATCATTTCTGGTATATGAATAACATGATGTTTTTCAATGGCAAAAATCAATGAATATTGTAAATGCACAAACAGTAATTTCTCCGCATTGCAAGGTGCAATTCTGAAATTTTTTGCTTTTTCCTGCTCCTCTTAGCATGATAAAGAAGATTCAAAGAGAGTGAGATGCCAGCTCCTTTCATTCAGTCAGTAGCTTCAATAATTTCTGGACGTTTTTCAATGGCAAAAATCAATGAATATTGTAAGTGCACAAACAGTAATTTCTCCGCATTGCAAGGTGCAATTCTGAAATTTTTTGCTTTTTCCTGCTCCTCTTAGCATGATAAACATGATTCAAAGAGAGTGAGATGCCAGCTCCTTTCATTCAGTCAGTAGCTTCAATCATTTCTGGACGTTTTTCAATGGCAAAAATCAATGAATATTGTAAATGCACAAACAGTAATTTCTCCGCATTGCAAGGTGCAATTCTGAAATTTTTTGCTTTTACCTGCTCCTCTTAGCATGATAAAGAAGATTCAAAGAGAGTGAGATGCCAGCTCCTTTCATTCAGTCAGTAGCTTCAATCATTTCTGGACGTTTTTCAATGGCAAAAATCAATGAATATTGTAAATGCACAAACAGTAATTTCTCCGCATTGCAAGTTGCAATTCTGAAATTTTTTGCTTTTTCCTGCTCCACTTAGCATGATAAAGAAGATTCAAAGAGAGTGAGATGCCAGCTCCTTTCATTCAGTCAGTAGCTTCAAACATTTCTGGTATATGAATAACATGATGTTTTTCAATGGCAAAAATCAATGAATATTGTAAATGCACAAACAGTAATTTCTCCGCATTGCAAGGTGCAATTCTGAAATTTTTTGCTTTTTCCTGCTCCTCTTAGCATGATAAAGAAGATTCAAAGAGAGTGAGATGCCAGCTCCTTTCGTTCAGTCAGTAGCTTCAATCATTTCTGGACGTTTTTCAATGGCAAAAATCATTGAATATTATAAATGCACAAACAGTAATTTCTCCGCATTGCATAGTGCAATTCTGAAATTTTTTACTTTTTCCTGCTCCTCTTAGCATGATAAAGAAGATTCAAAGAGAGTGAGATGCCAGCTCCTTTCATTCAGTCAGTAGCTTCAATCATTTCTGGTATATGAATAACATGATGTTTTTCAATGGCAAAAATCAATGAATATTGTAAATGCACAAACAGTAATTTCTCCGCATTGCAAGGTGCAATTCTGAAATTTTTTGCTTTTTCCTGCTCCTCTTAGCATGATAAAGAAGATTCAAAGAGAGTGAGATGCCAGCTCCTTTCATTCAGTCAGTAGCTTCAATAATTTCTGGACGTTTTTCAATGGCAAAAATCAATGAATATTGTAAATGCACAAACAGTAATTTCTCCGCATTGCAAGGTGCAATTCTGAAATTTTTTGCTTTTTCCTGCTCCTCTTAGCATGATAAACATGATTCAAAGAGAGTGAGATGCCAGCTCCTTTCATTCAGTCAGTAGCTTCAATCATTTCTGGACGTTTTTCAATGGCAAAAATCAATGAATATTGTAAATGCACAAACAGTAATTTCTCCGCATTGCAAGGTGCAATTATGAAATTTTTTGCTTTTTCCTGCTCCTCTTAGCATGATAAAGAAGATTCAAAGAGAGTGAGATGCCAGCTCCTTTCATTCAGTCAGTAGCTTCAAACATTTCTGGTATATGAATAACATGATGTTTTTCAATGGCAAAAATCAATGAATATTGTAAATGCACAAACAGTAATTTCTCCGCATTGCAAGGTGCAATTCTGAAATTTTTTGCTTTTTCCTGCTCCTCTTAGCATGATAAAGAAGATTCAAAGAGAGTGAGATGCCAGCTCCTTTCATTCAGTCAGTAGCTTCAATCATTTCTGGATGTTTTTCAATGGCAAAAATCAATGAATATTGTAAATGCACAAACAGTAATTTCTCCGCATTGCAAGGTGCAATTCTGAAATTTTTTGCTTTTTCCTGCTCCTCTTAGCATGATAAACAAGATTCAAAGAGAGTGAGATGCCAGCTCCTTTCATTCAGTCAGTAGCTTCAATCATTTCTGGACGTTTTTCAATGGCAAAAATCAATGAATATTGTAAATGCACAAACAGTAATTTCTCCGCATTGCAAGGTGCAATTCTGAAATTTTTTGCTTTTTCCTGCTCCTCTTAGCATGATAAAGAAGATTCAAAGAGAGTGAGATGCCAGCTCCTTTCATTCAGTCAGTAGCTTCAAACATTTCTGGTATATGAATAACATGATGTTTTTCAATGGCAAAAATCAATGAATATTGTAAATGCACAAACAGTAATTTCTCCGCATTGCAAGGTGCAATTCTGAAATTTTTTGCTTTTTCCTGCTCCTCTTAGCATGATAAAGAAGATTCAAAGAGAGTGAGATGCCAGCTCCTTTCATTCAGTCAGTAGCTTCAATCATTTCTGGATGTTTTTCAATGGCAAAAATCAATGTATATTGTAAATGCACAAACAGTAATTTCTCCGCATTGCAAGGTGCAATTCTGAAATTTTTTGCTTTTTCCTGCTCCTCTTAGCATGATAAACAAGATTCAAAGAGAGTGAGATGCCAGCTCCTTTCATTCAGTCAGTAGCTTCAATCATTTCTGGACGTTTTTCAATGGCAAAAATCAATGAATATTGTAAATGCACAAACAGTAATTTCTCCGCATTGCAAGGTGCAATTCTGAAATTTTTTGCTTTTTCCTGCTCCTCTTAGCATGATAAAGAAGATTCAAAGAGAGTGAGATGCCAGCTCCTTTCATTCAGTCAGTAGCTTCAAACATTTCTGGTATATGAATAACATGATGTTTTTCAATGGCAAAAATCAATGAATATTGTAAATGCACAAACAGTAATTTCTCCGCATTGCAAGGTGCAAGTCTGAAATTTTTTGCTTTTTCCTGCTCCTCTTAGCATGATAAAGAAGATTCAAAGAGAGTGAGATGCCAGCTACTTTCATTCAGTCAGTAGCTTCAATCATTTCTGGACGTTTTTCAATGGTAAAAATCAATGAATATTGTAAATGCACAAACAGTAATTTCTCCACATTGCAAGGTGCAATTCTGAAATTTTTTGCTTTTTCCTGCTCCTCTTAGCATGATAAAGAAGATTCAAAGAGAGTGAGATGCCAGCTCCTTTCATTCAGTCAGTAGCTTCAAACATTTCTGGTATATGAATAACATGATGTTTTTCAATGGCAAAAATCAATGAATATTGTAAATGCACAAACAGTAATTTCTCCGCATTGCAAGGTGCAATTCTGAAATTTTTTGCTTTTTCCTGCTCCTCTTAGCATGATAAAGAAGATTCAAAGAGAGTGAGATGCCAGCTCCTTTCATTCAGTCAGTAGCTTCAAACATTTCTGGTATATGAATAACATGATGTTTTTCAATGGCAAAAATCAATGAATATTGTAAATGCACAAACAGTAATTTCTCCGCATTGCAAGGTGCAATTCTGAAATTTTTTGCTTTTTCCTGCTCCTCTTAGCATGATAAAGAAGATTCAAAGAGAGTGAGATGCCAGCTCCTTTCATTCAGTCAGTAGCTTCAATCATTTCTGGATGTTTTTCAATGGCAAAAATCAATGAATATTGTAAATGCACAAACAGTAATTTCTCCGCATTGCAAGGTGCAATTCTGAAATTTTTTGCTTTTTCCTGCTCCTCTTAGCATGATAAAGAAGATTCAAAGAGAGTGAGATGCCAGCTCCTTTCATTCAGTCAGTAGCTTCAATCATTTCTGGACGTTTTTCAATGGCAAAAATCAATGAATATTGTAAATGCACAAACAGTAATTTCTCCGCATTGCAAGGTGCAATTCTGAAATTTTTTGCTTTTTCCTGCTCCTCTTAGCATGATAAAGAAGATTCAAAGAGAGTGAGATGCCAGCTCCTTTCATTCAGTCAGTACCTTCAATCATTTCTGGACGTTTTTCAATGGCAAAAATCAATGAAAATTGTAAATGCACAAACAGTAATTTCTCCGCATTGCAAGGTGCGATTCTGAAATTTTTTGCTTTTTCCTGCTCCTCTTAGCATGATAAAGAAGATTCAAAGAGAGTGAGATGCCAGCTCCTTTCATTCAGTCAGTAGCTTCAAACATTTCTGGTATATGAATAACATGATGTTTTTCAATGGCAAAAATCAATGAATATTGTAAATGCACAAACAGTAATTTCTCCGCATTGCAAGGTGCAAGTCTGAAATTTTTTGCTTTTTCCTGCTCCTCTTAGCATGATAAAGAAGATTCAAAGAGAGTGAGATGCCAGCTACTTTCATTCAGTCAGTAGCTTCAATCATTTCTGGACCTTTTTCAATGGTAAAAATCAATGAATATTGTAAATGCACAAACAGTAATTTCTCCACATTGCAAGGTGCAATTCTGAAATTTTTTGCTTTTTCCTGCTCCTCTTAGCATGATAAAGAAGATTCAAAGAGAGTGAGATGCCAGCTCCTTTCATTCAGTCAGTAGCTTCAAACATTTCTGGTATATGAATAACATGATGTTTTTCAATGGCAAAAATCAATGAATATTGTAAATGCACAAACAGTAATTTCTCCGCATTGCAAGGTGCAATTCTGAAATTTTTTGCTTTTTCCTGCTCCTCTTAGCATGATAAAGAAGATTCAAAGAGAGTGAGATGCCAGCTCCTTTCATTCAGTCAGTAGCTTCAAACATTTCTGGTATATGAATAACATGATGTTTTTCAATGGCAAAAATCAATGAATATTGTAAATGCACAAACAGTAATTTCTCCGCATTGCAAGGTGCAATTCTGAAATTTTTTGCTTTTTCCTGCTCCTCTTAGCATGATAAAGAAGATTCAAAGAGAGTGAGATGCCAGCTCCTTTCATTCAGTCAGTAGCTTCAATCATTTCTGGATGTTTTTCAATGGCAAAAATCAATGAATATTGTAAATGCACAAACAGTAATTTCTCCGCATTGCAAGGTGCAATTCTGAAATTTTTTGCTTTTTCCTGCTCCTCTTAGCATGATAAAGAAGATTCAAAGAGAGTGAGATGTCAGCTCCTTTCATTCAGTCAGTAGCTTCAAACATTTCTGGTATATGAATAACATGATGTTTTTCAATGGCAAAAATCAATGAATTTTGTAAATGCACAAACAGTAATTTCTCCGCATTGCAAGGTGCAATTCTGAAATTTTTTGCTTTTTCCTGCTCCTCTTAGCATGATAAAGAAGATTCAAAGAGAGTGAGATGCCAGCTCCTTTCATTCAGTCAGTAGCTTCAATCATTTCTGGATGTTTTTCAATGGCAAAAATCAATGAATATTGTAAATGCACAAACAGTAATTTCTCCGCATTGCAAGGTGCAATTCTGAAATTTTTTGCTTTTTCCTGCTCCTCTTAGCATGATAAAGAAGATTCAAAGAGAGTGAGATGTCAGCTCCTTTCATTCAGTCAGTAGCTTCAAACATTTCTGGTATATGAATAACATGATGTTTTTCAATGGCAAAAATCAATGAATTTTGTAAATGCACAAACAGTAATTTCTCCGCATTGCAAGGTGCAATTCTGAAATTTTTTGCTTTTTCCTGCTCCTCTTAGCATGATAAAGAAGATTCAAAGAGAGTGAGATGCCAGCTCCTTTCATTCAGTCAGTAGCTTCAATCATTTCTGGATGTTTTTCAATGGCAAAAATCAATGAATATTGTAAATGCACAAACAGTAATTTCTCCGCATTGCAAGGTGCAATTCTGAAATTTTTTGCTTTTTCCTGCTCCTCTTAGCATGATAAAGAAGATTCAAAGAGAGTGAGATGCCAGCTCCTTTCATTCAGTCAGTAGCTTCAATCATTTCTGGACGTTTTTCAATGGCAAAAATCAATGAATATTGTAAATGCACAAACAGTAATTTCTCCGCATTGCAAGGTGCAATTCTGAAATTTTTTGCTTTTTCCTGCTCCTCTTAGCATGATAAAGAAGATTCAAAGAGAGTGAGATGCCAGCTCCTTTCATTCAGTCAGTAGCTTCAAACATTTCTGGTATATGAATAACATGATGTTTTTCAATGGCAAAAATCATTGAATATTGTAAATGCACAAACAGTAATTTCTCCGCATTGCAAGGTGCAAGTCTGAAATTTTTTGCTTTTTCCTGCTCCTCTTAGCATGATAAAGAAGATTCAAAGAGAGTGAGATGCCAGCTACTTTCATTCAGTCAGTAGCTTCAATCATTTCTGGACGTTTTTCAATGGTAAAAATCAATGAATATTGTAAATGCACAAACAGTAATTTCTCCACATTGCAAGGTGCAATTCTGAAATTTTTTGCTTTTTCCTGCTCCTCTTAGCATGATAAAGAAGATTCAAAGAGAGTGAGATGCCAGCTCCTTTCATTCAGTCAGTAGCTTCAAACATTTCTGGTATATGAATAACATGATGTTTTTCAATGGCAAAAATCAATGAATATTGTAAATGCACAAACAGTAATTTCTCCGCATTGCAAGGTGCAATTCTGAAATTTTTTGCTTTTTCCTGCTCCTCTTAGCATGATAAAGAAGATTCAAAGAGAGTGAGATGCCAGCTCCTTTCATTCAGTCAGTAGCTTCAATCATTTCTGGATGTTTTTCAATGGTAAAAATCAATGAATATTGTAAATGCACAAACAGTAATTTCTCCGCATTGCAAGGTGCAATTCTGAAATTTTTTGCTTTTTCCTGCTCCTCTTAGCATGATAAACAAGATTCAAAGAGAGTGAGATGCCAGCTCCTTTCATTCAGTCAGTAGCTTCAATCATTTCTGGGCGTTTTTCAATGGCAAAAATCAATGAATATTGTAAATGCACAAACAGTAATTTCTCCGCATTGCAAGGTGCAATTCTGAAATTTTTTGCTTTTTCCTGCTCCTCTTAGCATGATAAAGAAGATTCAAAGAGAGTGAGATGCCAGCTCCTTTCATTCAGTCAGTAGCTTCAAACATTTCTGGTATATGAATAACATGATGTTTTTCAATGGCAAAAATCAATGAATATTGTAAATGCACAAACAGTAATTTCTCCGCATTGCAAGGTGCAAGTCTGAAATTTTTTGCTTTTTCCTGCTCCTCTTAGCATGATAAAGAAGATTCAAAGAGAGTGAGATGCCAGCTACTTTCATTCAGTCAGTAGCTTCAATCATTTCTGGACGTTTTTCAATGGTAAAAATCAATGAATATTGTAAATGCACAAACAGTAATTTCTCCACATTGCAAGGTGCAATTCTGAAATTTTTTGCTTTTTCCTGCTCCTCTTAGCATGATAAAGAAGATTCAAAGAGAGTGAGATGCCAGCTCCTTTCATTCAGTCAGTAGCTTCAAACATTTCTGGTATATGAATAACATGATGTTTTTCAATGGCAAAAATCAATGAATATTGTAAATGCACAAACAGTAATTTCTCCGCATTGCAAGGTGCAATTCTGAAATTTTTTGCTTTTTCCTGCTCCTCTTAGCATGATAAAGAAGATTCAAAGAGAGTGAGATGCCAGCTCCTTTCATTCAGTCAGTAGCTTCAATCATTTCTGGATGTTTTTCAATGGCAAAAATCAATGAATATTGTAAATGCACAAACTGTAATTTCTCCGCATTGCAAGGTGCAATTCTGAAATTTTTTGCTTTTTCCTGCTCCTCTTAGCATAATAAAGAAGATTCAAAGAGAGTGAGATGCCAGCTCCTTTCATTCAGTCAGTAGCTTCAATCATTTCTGGACGTTTTTCAATGGCAAAAATCAATGAATATTGTAAATGCACAAACAGTAATTTCTCCGCATTGCAAGGTGCAATTCTGAAATTTTTTGCTTTTTCCTGCTCCTCTTAGCATGATAAAGAAGATTCAAAGAGAGTGAGATGCCAGCTCCTTTCATTCAGTCAGTACCTTCAATCATTTCTGGACGTTTTTCAATGGCAAAAATCAATGAATATTGTAAATGCACAAACAGTAATTTCTCCGCATTGCAAGGTGCAATTCTGAAATTTTTTGCTTTTTCCCGCTCCTCTTAGCATGATAAAGATTCAAAGAGAGTGAGGTGCCAGCTCCTTTCATTCAGTCAGTAGCTTCAAACATTTCTGGTATATGAATAACATGTTTTTCAATGGCAAAAATCAATGAATATTGTAAATGCACAAACAGTAATTTCTCCGCATTGCAAGGTGCAATTCTGAAATTTTTTGCTTTTTCCTGCTCCTCTTAGCATGATAAAGAAGATTCAAAGAGAGTGAGATGCCAGCTCCTTTCATTCAGTCAGTAGCTTCAAACATTTCTGGTATATGAATAACATGATGTTTTTCAATGGCAAAAATCAATGAATATTGTAAATGCACAAACAGTAATTTCTCCGCATTGCAAGGTGCAAGTCTGAAATTTTTTGCTTTTTCCTGCTCCTCTTAGCATGATAAAGAAGATTCAAAGAGAGTGAGATGCCAGCTACTTTCATTCAGTCAGTAGCTTCAATCATTTCTGGACCTTTTTCAATGGTAAAAATCAATGAATATTGTAAATGCACAAACAGTAATTTCTCCACATTGCAAGGTGCAATTCTGAAATTTTTTGCTTTTTCCTGCTCCTCTTAGCATGATAAAGAAGATTCAAAGAGAGTGAGATGCCAGCTCCTTTCATTCAGTCAGTAGCTTCAAACATTTCTGGTATATGAATAACATGATGTTTTTCAATGGCAAAAATCAATGAATATTGTAAATGCACAAACAGTAATTTCTCCGCATTGCAAGGTGCAATTCTGAAATTTTTTGCTTTTTCCTGCTCCTCTTAGCATGATAAAGAAGATTCAAAGAGAGTGAGATGCCAGCTCCTTTCATTCAGTCAGTAGCTTCAAACATTTCTGGTATATGAATAACATGATGTTTTTCAATGGCAAAAATCAATGAATATTGTAAATGCACAAACAGTAATTTCTCCGCATTGCAAGGTGCAATTCTGAAATTTTTTGCTTTTTCCTGCTCCTCTTAGCATGATAAAGAAGATTCAAAGAGAGTGAGATGTCAGCTCCTTTCATTCAGTCAGTAGCTTCAAACATTTCTGGTATATGAATAACATGATGTTTTTCAATGGCAAAAATCAATGAATTTTGTAAATGCACAAACAGTAATTTCTCCGCATTGCAAGGTGCAATTCTGAAATTTTTTGCTTTTTCCTGCTCCTCTTAGCATGATAAAGAAGATTCAAAGAGAGTGAGATGCCAGTTCCTTTCATTCAGTCAGTAGCTTCAATCATTTCTGGACGTTTTTCAATGGCAAAAATCAATGAATATTGTAAATGCACAAACAGTAATTTCTCCGCATTGCAAGGTGCAATTCTGAAATTTTTTGCTTTTTCCTGCTCCTCTTAGCATGATAAAGAAGATTCAAAGAGAGTGAGATGCCAGCTCCTTTCATTCAGTCAGTATCTTCAATCATTTCTGGTATATGAATAACATGATGTTTTTCAATGGCAAAAATCAATGAATATTGTAAATGCACAAACAGTAATTTCTCCGCATTGCAAGGTGCAATTCTGAAATTTTTTGCTTTTTCCTGCTCCTCTTAGCATGATAAAGAAGATTCAAAGAGAGTGAGATGCCAGCTCCTTTCATTCAGTCAGTAGCTTCAATCATTTCTGGACATTTTTCAATGGCAAAAATCAATGAATATTGTAAATGCACAAACAGTAATTTCTCCGCATTGCAAGGTGCAATTCTGAAATTTTTTGCTTTTTCCTGCTCCTCTTAGCATGATAAACAAGATTCAAAGAGAGTGAGATGCCAGCTCCTTTCATTCAGTCAGTAGCTTCAATCATTTCTGGACGTTTTTCAATGGCAAAAATCAATGAATATTGTAAATGCACAAACAGTAATTTCTCCGCATTGCAAGGTGCAATTCTGAAATTTTTTGCTTTTTCCTGCTCCTCTTAGCATGATAAAGAAGATTCAAAGAGAGTGAGATGCCAGCTCCTTTCATTCAGTCAGTAGCTTCAAACATTTCTGGTATATGAATAACATGATGTTTTTCAATGGCAAAAATCAATGAATATTGTAAATGCACAAACAGTAATTTCTCCGCATTGCAAGGTGCAAGTCTGAAATTTTTTGCTTTTTCCTGCTCCTCTTAGCATGATAAAGAAGATACAAAGAGAGTGAGATGCCAGCTACTTTCATTCAGTCAGTAGCTTCAATCATTTCTGGATGTTTTTCAATGGTAAAAATCAATGAATATTGTAAATGCACAAACAGTAATTTCTCCACATTGCATGGTGCAATTCTGAAATTTTTTGCTTTTTCCTGCTCCTCTTAGCATGATAAAGAAGATTCAAAGAGAGTGAGATGCCAGCTCCTTTCATTCAGTCAGTAGCTTCAAACATTTCTGGTATATGAATAACATGATGTTTTTCAATGGCAAAAATCAATGAATATTGTAAATGCACAAACAGTAATTTCTCTGCATTGCAAGGTGCAATTCTGAAATTTTTTGCTTTTTCCTGCTCCTCTTAGCATGATAAAGAAGATTCAAAGAGAGTGAGATGCCAGCTACTTTCATTCAGTCAGTAGCTTCAATCATTTCTGGATGTTTTTCAATGGTAAAAATCAATGAATATTGTAAATGCACAAACAGTAATTTCTCCACATTGCAAGGTGCAATTCTGAAATTTTTTGCTTTTTCCTGCTCCTCTTAGCATGATAAAGAAGATTCAAAGAGAGTGAGATGCCAGCTACTTTCATTCAGTCAGTAGCTTCAATCATTTCTGGACCTTTTTCAATGGTAAAAATCAATGAATATTGTAAATGCACAAACAGTAATTTCTCCACATTGCAAGGTGCAATTCTGAAATTTTTTGCTTTTTCCTGCTCCTCTTAGCATGATAAAGAAGATTCAAAGAGAGTGAGATGCCAGCTCCTTTCATTCAGTCAGTAGCTTCAAACATTTCTGGTATATGAATAACATGATGTTTTTCAATGGCAAAAATCAATGAATATTGTAAATGCACAAACAGTAATTTCTCCGCATTGCAAGGTGCAATTCTGAAATTTTTTGCTTTTTCCTGCTCCTCTTAGCATGATAAAGAAGATTCAAAGAGAGTGAGATGCCAGCTCCTTTCATTCAGTCAGTAGCTTCAAACATTTCTGGTATATGAATAACATGATGTTTTTCAATGGCAAAAATCAATGAATATTGTAAATGCACAAACAGTAATTTCTCCGCATTGCAAGGTGCAATTCTGAAATTTTTTGCTTTTTCCTGCTCCTCTTAGCATGATAAAGAAGATTCAAAGAGAGTGAGATGCCAGCTCCTTTCATTCAGTCAGTAGCTTCAATCATTTCTGGATGTTTTTCAATGGCAAAAATCAATGAATATTGTAAATGCACAAACAGTAATTTCTCCGCATTGCAAGGTGCAATTCTGAAATTTTTTGCTTTTTCCTGCTCCTCTTAGCATGATAAAGAAGATTCAAAGAGAGTGAGATGTCAGCTCCTTTCATTCAGTCAGTAGCTTCAAACATTTCTGGTATATGAATAACATGATGTTTTTCAATGGCAAAAATCAATGAATTTTGTAAATGCACAAACAGTAATTTCTCCGCATTGCAAGGTGCAATTCTGAAATTTTTTGCTTTTTCCTGCTCCTCTTAGCATGATAAAGAAGATTCAAAGAGAGTGAGATGCCAGTTCCTTTCATTCAGTCAGTAGCTTCAATCATTTCTGGACGTTTTTCAATGGCAAAAATCAATGAATATTGTAAATGCACAAACAGTAATTTCTCCGCATTGCAAGGTGCAATTCTGAAATTTTTTGCTTTTTCCTGCTCCTCTTAGCATGATAAAGAAGATTCAAAGAGAGTGAGATGCCAGCTCCTTTCATTCAGTCAGTATCTTCAATCATTTCTGGTATATGAATAACATGATGTTTTTCAATGGCAAAAATCAATGAATATTGTAAATGCACAAACAGTAATTTCTCCGCATTGCAAGGTGCAATTCTGAAATTTTTTGCTTTTTCCTGCTCCTCTTAGCATGATAAAGAAGATTCAAAGAGAGTGAGATGCCAGCTCCTTTCATTCAGTCAGTAGCTTCAATCATTTCTGGACGTTTTTCAATGGCAAAAATCAATGAATATTGTAAATGCACAAACAGTAATTTCTCCGCATTGCAAGGTGCAATTCTGAAATTTTTTGCTTTTTCCTGCTCCTCTTAGCATGATAAACAAGATTCAAAGAGAGTGAGATGCCAGCTCCTTTCATTCAGTCAGTAGCTTCAATCATTTCTGGACGTTTTTCAATGGCAAAAATCAATGAATATTGTAAATGCACAAACAGTAATTTCTCCGCATTGCAAGGTGCAATTCTGAAATTTTTTGCTTTTTCCTGCTCCTCTTAGCATGATAAAGAAGATTCAAAGAGAGTGAGATGCCAGCTCCTTTCATTCAGTCAGTAGCTTCAAACATTTCTGGTATATGAATAACATGATGTTTTTCAATGGCAAAAATCAATGAATATTGTAAATGCACAAACAGTAATTTCTCCGCATTGCAAGGTGCAAGTCTGAAATTTTTTGCTTTTTCCTGCTCCTCTTAGCATGATAAAGAAGATTCAAAGAGAGTGAGATGCCAGCTACTTTCATTCAGTCAGTAGCTTCAATCATTTCTGGACCTTTTTCAATGGTAAAAATCAATGAATATTGTAAATGCACAAACAGTAATTTCTCCACATTGCAAGGTGCAATTCTGAAATTTTTTGCTTTTTCCTGCTCCTCTTAGCATGATAAAGAAGATTCAAAGAGAGTGAGATGCCAGCTCCTTTCATTCAGTCAGTAGCTTCAAACATTTCTGGTATATGAATAACATGATGTTTTTCAATGGCAAAAATCAATGAATATTGTAAATGCACAAACAGTAATTTCTCCGCATTGCAAGGTGCAATTCTGAAATTTTTTGCTTTTTCCTGCTCCTCTTAGCATGATAAAGAAGATTCAAAGAGAGTGAGATGCCAGCTCCTTTCATTCAGTCAGTAGCTTCAAACATTTCTGGTATATGAATAACATGATGTTTTTCAATGGCAAAAATCAATGAATATTGTAAATGCACAAACAGTAATTTCTCCGCATTGCAAGGTGCAATTCTGAAATTTTTTGCTTTTTCCTGCTCCTCTTAGCATGATAAAGAAGATTCAAAGAGAGTGAGATGTCAGCTCCTTTCATTCAGTCAGTAGCTTCAAACATTTCTGGTATATGAATAACATGATGTTTTTCAATGGCAAAAATCAATGAATTTTGTAAATGCACAAACAGTAATTTCTCCGCATTGCAAGGTGCAATTCTGAAATTTTTTGCTTTTTCCTGCTCCTCTTAGCATGATAAAGAAGATTCAAAGAGAGTGAGATGCCAGTTCCTTTCATTCAGTCAGTAGCTTCAATCATTTCTGGACGTTTTTCAATGGCAAAAATCAATGAATATTGTAAATGCACAAACAGTAATTTCTCCGCATTGCAAGGTGCAATTCTGAAATTTTTTGCTTTTTCCTGCTCCTCTTAGCATGATAAAGAAGATTCAAAGAGAGTGAGATGCCAGCTCCTTTCATTCAGTCAGTATCTTCAATCATTTCTGGTATATGAATAACATGATGTTTTTCAATGGCAAAAATCAATGAATATTGTAAATGCACAAACAGTAATTTCTCCGCATTGCAAGGTGCAATTCTGAAATTTTTTGCTTTTTCCTGCTCCTCTTAGCATGATAAAGAAGATTCAAAGAGAGTGAGATGCCAGCTCCTTTCATTCAGTCAGTAGCTTCAATCATTTCTGGACGTTTTTCAATGGCAAAAATCAATGAATATTGTAAATGCACAAACAGTAATTTCTCCGCATTGCAAGGTGCAATTCTGAAATTTTTTGCTTTTTCCTGCTCCTCTTAGCATGATAAACAAGATTCAAAGAGAGTGAGATGCCAGCTCCTTTCATTCAGTCAGTAGCTTCAATCATTTCTGGACGTTTTTCAATGGCAAAAATCAATGAATATTGTAAATGCACAAACAGTAATTTCTCCGCATTGCAAGGTGCAATTCTGAAATTTTTTGCTTTTTCCTGCTCCTCTTAGCATGATAAAGAAGATTCAAAGAGAGTGAGATGCCAGCTCCTTTCATTCAGTCAGTAGCTTCAAACATTTCTGGTATATGAATAACATGATGTTTTTCAATGGCAAAAATCAATGAATATTGTAAATGCACAAACAGTAATTTCTCCGCATTGCAAGGTGCAAGTCTGAAATTTTTTGCTTTTTCCTGCTCCTCTTAGCATGATAAAGAAGATACAAAGAGAGTGAGATGCCGGCTACTTTCATTCAGTCAGTAGCTTCAATCATTTCTGGATGTTTTTCAATGGTAAAAATCAATGAATATTGTAAATGCACAAACAGTAATTTCTCCACATTGCAAGGTGCAATTCTGAAATTTTTTGCTTTTTCCTGCTCCTCTTAGCATGATAAAGAAGATTCAAAGAGAGTGAGATGCCAGCTCCTTTCATTCAGTCAGTAGCTTCAAACATTTCTGGTATATGAATAACATGATGTTTTTCAATGGCAAAAATCAATGAATATTGTAAATGCACAAACAGTAATTTCTCTGCATTGCAAGGTGCAATTCTGAAATTTTTTGCTTTTTCCTGCTCCTCTTAGCATGATAAAGAAGATTCAAAGAGAGTGAGATGCCAGCTACTTTCATTCAGTCAGTAGCTTCAATCATTTCTGGATGTTTTTCAATGGTAAAAATCAATGAATATTGTAAATGCACAAACAGTAATTTCTCCACATTGCAAGGTGCAATTCTGAAATTTTTTGCTTTTTCCTGCTCCTCTTAGCATGATAAAGAAGATTCAAAGAGAGTGAGATGCCAGCTACTTTCATTCAGTCAGTAGCTTCAATCATTTCTGGACCTTTTTCAATGGTAAAAATCAATGAATATTGTAAATGCACAAACAGTAATTTCTCCACATTGCAAGGTGCAATTCTGAAATTTTTTGCTTTTTCCTGCTCCTCTTAGCATGATAAAGAAGATTCAAAGAGAGTGAGATGCCAGCTCCTTTCATTCAGTCAGTAGCTTCAAACATTTCTGGTATATGAATAACATGATGTTTTTCAATGGCAAAAATCAATGAATATTGTAAATGCACAAACAGTAATTTCTCCGCATTGCAAGGTGCAATTCTGAAATTTTTTGCTTTTTCCTGCTCCTCTTAGCATGATAAAGAAGATTCAAAGAGAGTGAGATGCCAGCTCCTTTCATTCAGTCAGTAGCTTCAAACATTTCTGGTATATGAATAACATGATGTTTTTCAATGGCAAAAATCAATGAATATTGTAAATGCACAAACAGTAATTTCTCCGCATTGCAAGGTGCAATTCTGAAATTTTTTGCTTTTTCCTGCTCCTCTTAGCATGATAAAGAAGATTCAAAGAGAGTGAGATGCCAGCTCCTTTCATTCAGTCAGTAGCTTCCATCATTTCTGGATGTTTTTCAATGGCAAAAATCAATGAATATTGTAAATGCACAAACAGTAATTTCTCCGCATTGCAAGGTGCAATTCTGAAATTTTTTGCTTTTTCCTGCTCCTCTTAGCATGATAAAGAAGATTCAAAGAGAGTGAGATGTCAGCTCCTTTCATTCAGTCAGTAGCTTCAAACATTTCTGGTATATGAATAACATGATGTTTTTCAATGGCAAAAATCAATGAATTTTGTAAATGCACAAACAGTAATTTCTCCGCATTGCAAGGTGCAATTCTGAAATTTTTTGCTTTTTCCTGCTCCTCTTAGCATGATAAAGAAGATTCAAAGAGAGTGAGATGCCAGTTCCTTTCATTCAGTCAGTAGCTTCAATCATTTCTGGACGTTTTTCAATGGCAAAAATCAATGAATATTGTAAATGCACAAACAGTAATTTCTCCGCATTGCAAGGTGCAATTCTGAAATTTTTTGCTTTTTCCTGCTCCTCTTAGCATGATAAAGAAGATTCAAAGAGAGTGAGATGCCAGCTCCTTTCATTCAGTCAGTATCTTCAATCATTTCTGGTATATGAATAACATGATGTTTTTCAATGGCAAAAATCAATGAATATTGTAAATGCACAAACAGTAATTTCTCCGCATTGCAAGGTGCAATTCTGAAATTTTTTGCTTTTTCCTGCTCCTCTTAGCATGATAAAGAAGATTCAAAGAGAGTGAGATGCCAGCTCCTTTCATTCAGTCAGTAGCTTCAATCATTTCTGGACGTTTTTCAATGGCAAAAATCAATGAATATTGTAAATGCACAAACAGTAATTTCTCCGCATTGCAAGGTGCAATTCTGAAATTTTTTGCTTTTTCCTGCTCCTCTTAGCATGATAAACAAGATTCAAAGAGAGTGAGATGCCAGCTCCTTTCATTCAGTCAGTAGCTTCAATCATTTCTGGACGTTTTTCAATGGCAAAAATCAATGAATATTGTAAATGCACAAACAGTAATTTCTCCGCATTGCAAGGTGCAATTCTGAAATTTTTTGCTTTTTCCTGCTCCTCTTAGCATGATAAAGAAGATTCAAAGAGAGTGAGATGCCAGCTCCTTTCATTCAGTCAGTAGCTTCAAACATTTCTGGTATATGAATAACATGATGTTTTTCAATGGCAAAAATCAATGAATATTGTAAATGCACAAACAGTAATTTCTCCGCATTGCAAGGTGCAAGTCTGAAATGTTTTGCTTTTTCCTGCTCCTCTTAGCATGATAAAGAAGATACAAAGAGAGTGAGATGCCAGCTACTTTCATTCAGTCAGTAGCTTCAATCATTTCTGGATGTTTTTCAATGGTAAAAATCAATGAATATTGTAAATGCACAAACAGTAATTTCTCCACATTGCAAGGTGCAATTCTGAAATTTTTTGCTTTTTCCTGCTCCTCTTAGCATGATAAAGAAGATTCAAAGAGAGTGAGATGCCAGCTCCTTTCATTCAGTCAGTAGCTTCAAACATTTCTGGTATATGAATAACATGATGTTTTTCAATGGCAAAAATCAATGAATATTGTAAATGCACAAACAGTAATTTCTCTGCATTGCAAGGTGCAATTCTGAAATTTTTTGCTTTTTCCTGCTCCTCTTAGCATGATAAAGAAGATTCAAAGAGAGTGAGATGCCAGCTACTTTCATTCAGTCAGTAGCTTCAATCATTTCTGGATGTTTTTCAATGGTAAAAATCAATGAATATTGTAAATGCACAAACAGTAATTTCTCCACATTGCAAGGTGCAATTCTGAAATTTTTTGCTTTTTCCTGCTCCTCTTAGCATGATAAAGAAGATTCAAAGAGAGTGAGATGCCAGCTCCTTTCATTCAGTCAGTAGCTTCAAACATTTCTGGTATATGAATAACATGATGTTTTTCAATGGCAAAAATCAATGAATATTGTAAATGCACAAACAGTAATTTCTCCGCATTGCAAGGTGCAATTCTGAAATTTTTTGCTTTTTCCTGCTCCTCTTAGCATGATAAAGAAGATTCAAAGAGAGTGAGATGCCAGCTCCTTTCATTCAGTCAGTAGCTTCAAACATTTCTGGTATATGAATAACATGATGTTTTTCAATGGCAAAAATCAATGAATATTGTAAATGCACAAACAGTAATTTCTCCGCATTGCAAGGTGCAATTCTGAAATTTTTTGCTTTTTCCTGCTCCTCTTAGCATGATAAAGAATATTCAAAGAGAGTGAGATGCCAGCTCCTTTCATTCAGTCAGTAGCTTCAATCATTTCTGGATGTTTTTCAATGGCAAAAATCAATGAATATTGTAAATGCACAAACTGTAATTTCTCCGCATTGCAAGGTGCAATTCTGAAATTTTTTGTTTTTTCCTGCTCCTCTTAGCATGATAAAGAAGATTCAAAGAGAGTGAGATGCCAGCTCCTTTCATTCAGTCAGTAGCTTCAATCATTTCTGGACGTTTTTCAATGGCAAAAATCAATGAATATTGTAAATGCACAAACAGTAATTTCTCCGCATTGCAAGGTGCAATTCTGAAATTTTTTGCTTTTTCCTGCTCCTCTTAGCATGATAAAGAAGATTCAAAGAGAGTGAGATGCCAGCTCCTTTCATTCAGTCAGTACCTTCAATCATTTCTGGATGTTTTTCAATGGCAAAAATCAATGAATATTGTAAATGCACAAACAGTAATTTCTCCGCATTGCAAGGTGCAATTCTGAAATTTTTTGCTTTTTCCCGCTCCTCTTAGCATGATAAAGAAGATTCAAAGAGAGTGAGGTGCCAGCTCCTTTCATTCAGTCAGTAGCTTCAAACATTTCTGGTATATGAATAACATGTTTTTCAATGGCAAAAATCAATGAATATTGTAAATGCACAAACAGTAATTTCTCCGCATTGCAAGGTGCAATTCTGAAATTTTTTGATTTTTCCTGCTCCTCTTAGCATGATAAAGAAGATTCAAAGAGAGTGAGATGCCAGCTCCTTTCATTCAGTCAGTAGCTTCAATCATTTCTGGACGTTTTTCAATGGCAAAAATCAATGAATATTGTAAATGCACAAACAGTAATTTCTCCGCATTGCAAGGTGCAATTCTGAAATTTTTTGCTTTTTCCTGCTCCTCTTAGCATGATAAAGAAGATTCAAAGAGAGTGAGATGCCAGCTCCTTTCATTCAGTCAGTAGCTTCAATCATTTCTGGACGTTTTTCAATGGCAAAAATCAATGAATATTGTAAATGCACAAACAGTAATTTCTCCGCATTGCAAGGTGCAATTCTGAAATTTTTTGCTTTTTCCTGCTCCTCTTAGCATGATAAAGAAGATTCAAAGAGAGTGAGATGCCAGCTCCTTTCATTCAGTCAGTAGCTTCAAACATTTCTGGTATATGAATAACATGATGTTTTTCAATGGCAAAAATCAATGAATATTGTAAATGCACAAACAGTAATTTCTCCGCATTGCAAGGTGCAAGTCTGAAATTTTTTGCTTTTTCCTGCTCCTCTTAGCATGGTAAAGAAGATTCAAAGAGAGTGAGATGCCAGCTACTTTCATTCAGTCAGTAGCTTCAATCATTTCTGGACGTTTTTCAATGGTAAAAATCAATGAATATTGTAAATGCACAAACAGTAATTTCTCCACATTGCAAGGTGCAATTCTGAAATTTTTTGCTTTTTCCTGCTCCTCTTAGCATGATAAAGAAGATTCAAAGAGAGTGAGATGCCAGCTCCTTTCATTCAGTCAGTAGCTTCAAACATTTCTGGTATATGAATAACATGATGTTTTTCAATGGCAAAAATCAATGAATATTGTAAATGCACAAACAGTAATTTCTCCGCATTGCAAGGTGCAATTCTGAAATTTTTTGCTTTTTCCTGCTCCTCTTAGCATGATAAAGAAGATTCAAAGAGAGTGAGATGCCAGCTCCTTTCATTCAGTCAGTAGCTTCAAACATTTCTGGTATATGAATAACATGATGTTTTTCAATGGCAAAAATCAATGAATATTGTAAATGCACAAACAGTAATTTCTCCGCATTGCAAGGTGCAATTCTGAAATTTTTTGCTTTTTCCTGCTCCTCTTAGCATGATAAAGAAGATTCAAAGAGAGTGAGATGCCAGCTCCTTTCATTCAGTCAGTAGCTTCAATCATTTCTGGACGTTTTTCAATGGCAAAAATCAATGAATATTGTAAATGCACAAACAGTAATTTCTCCGCATTGCAAGGTGCAATTCTGAAATTTTTTGCTTTTTCCTGCTCCTCTTAGCATGATAAAGAAGATTCAAAGAGAGTGAGATGCCAGCTCCTTTCATTCAGTCAGTAGCTTCAATCATTTCTGGACGTTTTTCAATGGCAAAAATCAATGAATATTGTAAATGCACAAACAGTAATTTCTCCGCATTGCAAGGTGCAATTCTGAAATTTTTTGCTTTTTCCTGCTCCTCTTAACATGATAAAGAAGATTCAAAGAGAGTGAGATGCCAGCTCCTTTCATTCAGTCAGTAGCTTCAATCATTTCTGGACGTTTTTCAATGGCAAAAATCAATGAATATTGTAAATGCACAAACAGTAATTTCTCCGCATTGCAAGGTGCAATTCTGAAATTTTTTGCTTTTTCCTGCTCCTCTTAGCATGATAAAGAAGATTCAAAGAGAGTGAGATGCCAGCTCCTTTGATTCAGTCAGTAGCTTCAATCATTTCTGGACATTTTTCAATGGCAAAAATCAATGAATATTGTAAATGCACAAACAGTAATTTCTCCGCATTGCAAGGTGCAATTCTGAAATTTTTTGCTTTTTCCTGCTCCTCTTAGCATGACAAAGAAGATTCAAAGAGAGTAAGATGCCAGCTCCTTTCATTCAGTCAGTAGCTTCAATCATTTCTGGTATATGAATAACATGATGTTTTTCAATGGCAAAAATCAATGAATATTGTAAATGCACAAACAGTAATTTCTCCGCATTGCAAGGTGCAATTCTGAAATTTTTTGCTTTTTCCTGCTCCTCTTAGCATGATAAAGAAGATTCAAAGAGAGTGAGATGCCAGCTCCTTTCATTCAGTCAGTAGCTTCAATCATTTCTGGACGTTTTTCAATGGCAAAAATCAATGAATATTGTAAATGCACAAACAGTAATTTCTCCGCATTGCAAGGTGCAATTCTGAAATTTTTTGCTTTTTCCTGCTCCTCTTAGCATGATAAAGAAGATTCAAAGAGAGTGAGATGCCAGCTCCTTTCATTCAGTCAGTAGCTTCAATCATTTCTGGACGTTTTTCAATGGCAAAAATCAATGAATATTGTAAATGCACAAACAGTAATTTCTCCGCATTGCAAGGTGCAATTCTGAAATTTTTTGCTTTTTCCTGCTCCTCTTAGCATGATAAAGAAGATTCAAAGAGAGTGAGATGCCAGCTCCTTTCATTCAGTCAGTAGCTTCAAACATTTCTTGTATATGAATAACATGATGTTTTTCAATGGCAAAAATCAATGAATATTGTAAAAGCACAAACAGTAATTTCTCCGCATTGCAAGGTGCAATTCTGAAATTTTTTGCTTTTTCCTGCTCCTCTTAGCATGATAAAGAAGATTCAAAGAGAGTGAGATGCCAGCTCCTTTCATTCAGTCAGTAGCTTCAATCATTTCTGGACGTTTTTCAATGGCAAAAATCAATGAATATTGTAAATGCACAAACAGTAATTTCTCCGCATTGCAAGGTGCAATTCTGAAATTTTTTGCTTTTTCCTGCTCCTCTTAGCATGATAAAGAAGATTCAAAGAGAGTGAGATGCCAGCTCCTTTCATTCAGTCAGTAGCTTCAATCATTTCTGGTATATGAATAACATGATGTTTTTCAATGGCAAAAATCAATGAATATTGTAAATGCACAAACAGTAATTTCTCCGCATTGCAAGTTGCAATTCTGAAATTTTTTGCTTTTTCCTGCTCCTCTTAGCATGATAAAGAAGATTCAAAGAGAGTGAGATGCCAGCTCCTTTCATTCAGTCAGTAGCTTCAATCATTTCTGGACGTTTTTCAATGGCAAAAATCAATGAATATTGTAAATGCACAAACAGTAATTTCTCCGCATTGCAAGGTGCAATTCTGAAATTTTTTGCTTTTTCCTGCTCCTCTTAGCATGATAAAGAAGATTCAAAGAGAGTGAGATGCCAGCTCCTTTCATTCAGTCAGTAGCTTCAATCATTTCTGGACGTTTTTCAATGGCAAAAATCAATGAATATTGTAAATGCACAAACAGTAATTTCTCCGCATTGCAAGGTGCAATTCTGAAATTTTTTGCTTTTTCCTGCTCCTCTTAGCATGATAAAGAAGATTCAAAGAGAGTTAGATGCCAGCTCCTTTCATTCAGTCAGTAGCTTCAAACATTTCTGGTATATGAATAACATGATGTTTTTCAATGGCAAAAATCAATGAATATTGTAAAAGCACAAACAGTAATTTCTCCGCATTGCAAGGTGCAATTCTGAAATTTTTTGCTTTTTCCTGCTCCTCTTAGCATGATAAAGAAGATTCAAAGAGAGTGAGATGCCAGCTCCTTTCATTCAGTCAGTAGCTTCAATCATTTCTGGACGTTTTTCAATGGCAAAAATCAATGAATATTGTAAATGCACAAACAGTAATTTCTCCGCATTGCAAGGTGCAATTCTGAAATTTTTTGCTTTTTCCTGCTCCTCTTAGCATGATAAAGAAGATTCAAAGAGAGTGAGATGCCAGCTCCTTTCATTCAGTCAGTACCTTCAATCATTTCTGGATGTTTTTCAATGGCAAAAATCAATGAATATTGTAAATGCACAAACAGTAATTTCTCCGCATTGCAAGGTGCAATTCTGAAATTTTTAGCTTTTTCCCGCTCCTCTTAGCATGATAAAGAAGATTCAAAGAGAGTGAGGTGCCAGCTCCTTTCATTCAGTCAGTAGCTTCAAACATTTCTGGTATATGAATAACATGTTTTTCAATGGCAAAAATCAATGAATATTGTAAATGCACAAACAGTAATTTCTCCGCATTGCAAGGTGCAATTCTGAAATTTTTTGATTTTTCCTGCTCCTCTTAGCATGATAAAGAAGATTCAAAGAGAGTGAGATGCCAGCTCCTTTCATTCAGTCAGTAGCTTCAATCATTTCTGGACGTTTTTCAATGGCAAAAATCAATGAATATTGTAAATGCACAAACAGTAATTTCTCCGCATTGCAAGGTGCAATTCTGAAATTTTTTGCTTTTTCCTGCTCCTCTTAGCATGATAAAGAAGATTCAAAGAGAGTGAGATGCCAGCTCCTTTCATTCAGTCAGTAGCTTCAATCATTTCTGGACGTTTTTCAATGGGAAAAATCAATGAATATTGTAAATGCACAAACAGTAATTTCTCCGCATTGCAAGGTGCAATTCTGAAATTTTTAGCTTTTTCCCGCTCCTCTTAGCATGATAAAGAAGATTCAAAGAGAGTGAGGTGCCAGCTCCTTTCATTCAGTCAGTAGCTTCAAACATTTCTGGTATATGAATAACATGTTTTTCAATGGCAAAAATCAATGAATATTGTAAATGCACAAACAGTAATTTCTCCGCATTGCAAGGTGCAATTCTGAAATTTTTTGATTTTTCCTGCTCCTCTTAGCATGATAAAGAAGATTCAAAGAGAGTGAGATGCCAGCTCCTTTCATTCAGTCAGTAGCTTCAATCATTTCTGGACGTTTTTCAATGGCAAAAATCAATGAATATTGTAAATGCACAAACAGTAATTTCTCCGCATTGCAAGGTGCAATTCTGAAATTTTTTGCTTTTTCCTGCTCCTCTTAGCATGATAAAGAAGATTCAAAGAGAGTGAGATGCCAGCTCCTTTCATTCAGTCAGTAGCTTCAATCATTTCTGGACGTTTTTCAATGGGAAAAATCAATGAATATTGTAAATGCACAAACAGTAATTTCTCCGCATTGCAAGGTGCAATTCTGAAATTTTTTGCTTTTTCCTGCTCCTCTTAGCATGATAAAGAAGATTCAAAGAGAGTGAGATGCCAGCTCCTTTGATTCAGTCAGTAGCTTCAATCATTTCTGGACATTTTTCAATGGCAAAAATCAATGAATATTGTAAATGCACAAACAGTAATTTCTCCGCATTGCAAGGTGCAATTCTGAAATTTTTTGCTTTTTCCTGCTCCTCTTAGCATGACAAAGAAGATTCAAAGAGAGTAAGATGCCAGCTCCTTTCATTCAGTCAGTAGCTTCAATCATTTCTGGTATATGAATAACATGATGTTTTTCAATGGCAAAAATCAATGAATATTGTAAATGCACAAACAGTAATTTCTCCGCATTGCAAGGTGCAATTCTGAAATTTTTTGCTTTTTCCTGCTCCTCTTAGCATGATAAAGAAGATTCAAAGAGAGTGAGATGCCAGCTCCTTTCATTCAGTCAGTAGCTTCAATCATTTCTGGACGTTTTTCAATGGCAAAAATCAATGAATATTGTAAATGCACAAACAGTAATTTCTCCGCATTGCAAGGTGCAATTCTGAAATTTTTTGCTTTTTCCTGCTCCTCTTAGCATGATAAAGAAGATTCAAAGAGAGTGAGATGCCAGCTCCTTTCATTCAGTCAGTAGCTTCAATCATTTCTGGACGTTTTTCAATGGCAAAAATCAATGAATATTGTAAATGCACAAACAGTAATTTCTCCGCATTGCAAGGTGCAATTCTGAAATTTTTTGCTTTTTCCTGCTCCTCTTAGCATGATAAAGAAGATTCAAAGAGAGTGAGATGCCAGCTCCTTTCATTCAGTCAGTAGCTTCAAACATTTCTTGTATATGAATAACATGATGTTTTTCAATGGCAAAAATCAATGAATATTGTAAAAGCACAAACAGTAATTTCTCCGCATTGCAAGGTGCAATTCTGAAATTTTTTGCTTTTTCCTGCTCCTCTTAGCATGATAAAGAAGATTCAAAGAGAGTGAGATGCCAGCTCCTTTCATTCAGTCAGTAGCTTCAATCATTTCTGGACGTTTTTCAATGGCAAAAATCAATGAATATTGTAAATGCACAAACAGTAATTTCTCCGCATTGCAAGGTGCAATTCTGAAATTTTTTGCTTTTTCCTGCTCCTCTTAGCATGATAAAGAAGATTCAAAGAGAGTGAGATGCCAGCTCCTTTCATTCAGTCAGTAGCTTCAATCATTTCTGGTATATGAATAACATGATGTTTTTCAATGGCAAAAATCAATGAATATTGTAAATGCACAAACAGTAATTTCTCCGCATTGCAAGTTGCAATTCTGAAATTTTTTGCTTTTTCCTGCTCCTCTTAGCATGATAAAGAAGATTCAAAGAGAGTGAGATGCCAGCTCCTTTCATTCAGTCAGTAGCTTCAATCATTTCTGGACGTTTTTCAATGGCAAAAATCAATGAATATTGTAAATGCACAAACAGTAATTTCTCCGCATTGCAAGGTGCAATTCTGAAATTTTTTGCTTTTTCCTGCTCCTCTTAGCATGATAAAGAAGATTCAAAGAGAGTGAGATGCCAGCTCCTTTCATTCAGTCAGTAGCTTCAATCATTTCTGGACGTTTTTCAATGGCAAAAATCAATGAATATTGTAAATGCACAAACAGTAATTTCTCCGCATTGCAAGGTGCAATTCTGAAATTTTTTGCTTTTTCCTGCTCCTCTTAGCATGATAAAGAAGATTCAAAGAGAGTTAGATGCCAGCTCCTTTCATTCAGTCAGTAGCTTCAAACATTTCTGGTATATGAATAACATGATGTTTTTCAATGGCAAAAATCAATGAATATTGTAAAAGCACAAACAGTAATTTCTCCGCATTGCAAGGTGCAATTCTGAAATTTTTTGCTTTTTCCTGCTCCTCTTAGCATGATAAAGAAGATTCAAAGAGAGTGAGATGCCAGCTCCTTTCATTCAGTCAGTAGCTTCAATCATTTCTGGACGTTTTTCAATGGCAAAAATCAATGAATATTGTAAATGCACAAACAGTAATTTCTCCGCATTGCAAGGTGCAATTCTGAAATTTTTTGCTTTTTCCTGCTCCTCTTAGCATGATAAAGAAGATTCAAAGAGAGTGAGATGCCAGCTCCTTTCATTCAGTCAGTACCTTCAATCATTTCTGGATGTTTTTCAATGGCAAAAATCAATGAATATTGTAAATGCACAAACAGTAATTTCTCCGCATTGCAAGGTGCAATTCTGAAATTTTTAGCTTTTTCCCGCTCCTCTTAGCATGATAAAGAAGATTCAAAGAGAGTGAGGTGCCAGCTCCTTTCATTCAGTCAGTAGCTTCAAACATTTCTGGTATATGAATAACATGTTTTTCAATGGCAAAAATCAATGAATATTGTAAATGCACAAACAGTAATTTCTCCGCATTGCAAGGTGCAATTCTGAAATTTTTTGATTTTTCCTGCTCCTCTTAGCATGATAAAGAAGATTCAAAGAGAGTGAGATGCCAGCTCCTTTCATTCAGTCAGTAGCTTCAATCATTTCTGGACGTTTTTCAATGGCAAAAATCAATGAATATTGTAAATGCACAAACAGTAATTTCTCCGCATTGCAAGGTGCAATTCTGAAATTTTTTGCTTTTTCCTGCTCCTCTTAGCATGATAAAGAAGATTCAAAGAGAGTGAGATGCCAGCTCCTTTCATTCAGTCAGTAGCTTCAATCATTTCTGGACGTTTTTCAATGGGAAAAATCAATGAATATTGTAAATGCACAAACAGTAATTTCTCCGCATTGCAAGGTGCAATTCTGAAATTTTTAGCTTTTTCCCGCTCCTCTTAGCATGATAAAGAAGATTCAAAGAGAGTGAGGTGCCAGCTCCTTTCATTCAGTCAGTAGCTTCAAACATTTCTGGTATATGAATAACATGTTTTTCAATGGCAAAAATCAATGAATATTGTAAATGCACAAACAGTAATTTCTCCGCATTGCAAGGTGCAATTCTGAAATTTTTTGATTTTTCCTGCTCCTCTTAGCATGATAAAGAAGATTCAAAGAGAGTGAGATGCCAGCTCCTTTCATTCAGTCAGTAGCTTCAATCATTTCTGGACGTTTTTCAATGGCAAAAATCAATGAATATTGTAAATGCACAAACAGTAATTTCTCCGCATTGCAAGGTGCAATTCTGAAATTTTTTGCTTTTTCCTGCTCCTCTTAGCATGATAAAGAAGATTCAAAGAGAGTGAGATGCCAGCTCCTTTCATTCAGTCAGTAGCTTCAATCATTTCTGGACGTTTTTCAATGGGAAAAATCAATGAATATTGTAAATGCACAAACAGTAATTTCTCCGCATTGCAAGGTGCAATTCTGAAATTTTTTGCTTTTTCCTGCTCCTCTTAGCATGATAAAGAAGATTCAAAGAGAGTGAGATGCCAGCTCCTTTCATTCAGTCAGTAGCTTCAAACATTTCTGGTATATGAATAACAAGTTGTTTTTCAATGGCAAAAATCAATGAATATTGTAAATGCACAAACAGTAATTTCTCCGCATTGCAAGGTGCAAGTCTGAAATTTTTTGCTTTTTCCTGCTCCTCTTAGCATGGTAAAGAAGATTCAAAGAGAGTGAGATGCCAGCTACTTTCATTCAGTCAGTAGCTTCAATCATTTCTGGACGTTTTTCAATGGTAAAAATCAATGAATATTGTAAATGCACAAACAGTAATTTCTCCACATTGCAAGGTGCAATTCTGAAATTTTTTGCTTTTTCCTGCTCCTCTTAGCATGATAAAGAAGATTCAAAGAGAGTGAGATGCCAGCTCCTTTCATTCAGTCAGTAGCTTCAAACATTTCTGGTATATGAATAACATGATGTTTTTCAATGGCAAAAATCAATGAATATTGTAAATGCACAAACAGTAATTTCTCCGCATTGCAAGGTGCAATTCTGAAATTTTTTGCTTTTTCCTGCTCCTCTTAGCATGATAAAGAAGATTCAAAGAGAGTGAGATGCCAGCTCCTTTCATTCAGTCAGTAGCTTCAAACATTTCTGGTATATGAATAACATGATGTTTTTCAATGGCAAAAATCAATGAATATTGTAAATGCACAAACAGTAATTTCTCCGCATTGCAAGGTGCAATTCTGAAATTTTTTGCTTTTTCATGCTCCTCTTAGCATGATAAAGAAGATTCAAAGAGAGTGAGATGCCAGCTCCTTTCATTCAGTCAGTAGCTTCAATCATTTCTGGACGTTTTTCAATGGCAAAAATCAATGAATATTGTAAATGCACAAACAGTAATTTCTCCGCATTGCAAGGTGCAATTCTGAAATTTTTTGCTTTTTCCTGCTCCTCTTAGCATGATAAAGAAGATTCAAAGAGAGTGAGATGCCAGCTCCTTTCATTCAGTCAGTAGCTTCAATCATTTCTGGACGTTTTTCAATGGCAAAAATCAATGAATATTGTAAATGCACAAACAGTAATTTCTCCGCATTGCAAGGTGCAATTCTGAAATTTTTTGCTTTTTCCTGCTCCTCTTAGCATGATAAAGAAGATTCAAAGAGAGTGAGATGCCAGCTCCTTTCATTCAGTCAGTAGCTTCAAACATTTCTGGTATATGAATAACATGATGTTTTTCAATGGCAAAAATCAATGAATATTGTAAATGCACAAACAGTAATTTCTCCGCATTGCAAGGTGCAATTCTGAAATTTTTTGCTTTTTCCTGCTCCTCTTAGCATGATAAAGAAGATTCAAAGAGAGTGAGATGCCAGCTCCTTTCATTCAGTCAGTAGCTTCAATCATTTCTGGACGTTTTTCAATGGCAAAAATCAATGAATATTGTAAATGCACAAACAGTAATTTCTCCGCATTGCAAGGTGCAATTCTGAAATTTTTTGCTTTTTCCTGCTCCTCTTAGCATGATAAAGAAGATTCAAGGAGAGTGAGATGCCAGCTCCTTTCATTCAGTCAGTAGCTTCAATCATTTCTGGACGTTTTTCAATGGCAAAAATCAATGAATATTGTAAATGCACAAACAGTAATTTCTCCGCATTGCAAGGTGCAATTCTGAAATTTTTTGCTTTTTCCTGCTCCTCTTAGCATGACAAAGAAGATTCAAAGAGAGTAAGATGCCAGCTCCTTTCATTCAGTCAGTAGCTTCAATCATTTCTGGTATATGAATAACATGATGTTTTTCAATGGCAAAAATCAATGAATATTGTAAATGCACAAACAGTAATTTCTCCGCATTGCAAGGTGCAATTCTGAAATTTTTTGCTTTTTCCTGCTCCTCTTAGCATGATAAAGAAGATTCAAAGAGAGTGAGATGCCAGCTCCTTTCATTCAGTCAGTAGCTTCAATCATTTCTGGACGTTTTTCAATGGCAAAAATCAATGAATATTGTAAATGCACAAACAGTAATTTCTCCGCATTGCAAGGTGCAATTCTGAAATTTTTTGCTTTTTCCTGCTCCTCTTAGCATGATAAAGAAGATTCAAAGAGAGTGAGATGCCAGCTCCTTTCATTCAGTCAGTAGCTTCAATCATTTCTGGACGTTTTTCAATGGCAAAAATCTATAAATATTGTAAATGCACAAACAGTAATTTCTCCGCATTGCAAGGTGCAATTCTGAAATTTTTTGCTTTTTCCTGCTCCTCTTAGCATGATAAAGAAGATTCAAAGAGAGTGAGATGCCAGCTCCTTTCATTCAGTCAGTAGCTTCAAACATTTCTTGTATATGAATAACATGATGTTTTTCAATGGCAAAAATCAATGAATATTGTAGAAGCACAAACAGTAATTTCTCCGCATTGCAAGGTGCAATTCTGAAATTTTTTGCTTTTTCCTGCTCCTCTTAGCATGATAAAGAAGATTCAAAGAGAGTGAGATGCCAGCTCCTTTCATTCAGTCAGTAGCTTCAATCATTTCTTGACGTTTTTCAAAGGCAAAAATCAATGAATATTGTAAATGCACAAACAGTAATTTCTCCGCATTGCAAGGTGCAATTCTGAAATTTTTTGCTTTTTCCTGCTCCTCTTAGCATGATAAAGAAGATTCAAAGAGAGTGAGATGCCAGCTCCTTTCATTCAGTCAGTAGCTTCAATCATTTCTGGTATATGAATAACATGATGTTTTTCAATGGCAAAAATCAATGAATATTGTAAATGCACAAACAGTAATTTCTCCGCATTGCAAGTTGCAATTCTGAAATTTTTTGCTTTTTCCTGCTCCTCTTAGCATGATAAAGAAGATTCAAAGAGAGTGAGATGCCAGCTCCTTTCATTCAGTCAGTAGCTTCAAACATTTCTGGTATATGAATAACATGATGTTTTTCAATGGCAAAAATCAATGAATATTGTAAATGCACAAACAGTAATTTCTCCGCATTGCAAGGTGCAATTCTGAAATTTTTTGCTTTTTCCTGCTCCTCTTAGCATGATAAAGAAGATTCAAAGAGAGTGAGATGCCAGTTCCTTTCATTCAGTCAGTAGCTTCAATCATTTCTGGACGTTTTTCAATGGCAAAAATCAATGAATATTGTAAATGCACAAACAGTAATTTCTCCGCATTGCAAGGTGCAATTCTGAAATTTTTTGCTTTTTCCTGCTCCTCTTAGCATGATAAAGAAGATTCAAAGAGAGTGAGATGCCAGCTCCTTTCATTCAGTCAGTAGCTTCAAACATTTCTGGTATATGAATAACATGATGTTTTTCAATGGCAAAAATCAATGAATATTGTAAATGCACAAACAGTAATTTCTCCGCATTGCAAGGTGCAATTCTGAAATTTTTTGCTTTTTCCTGCTCCTCTTAGCATGATAAAGAAGATTCAAAGAGAGTGAGATGCCAGCTCCTTTCATTCAGTCAGTAGCTTCAAACATTTCTGGTATATGAATAACATGATGTTTTTCAATGGCAAAAATCAATGAATATTGTAAATGCACAAACAGTAATTTCTCCGCATTGCAAGGTGCAATTCTGAAATTTTTTGCTTTTTCATGCTCCTCTTAGCATGATAAAGAAGATTCAAAGAGAGTGAGATGCCAGCTCCTTTCATTCAGTCAGTAGCTTCAATCATTTCTGGACGTTTTTCAATGGCAAAAATCAATGAATATTGTAAATGCACAAACAGTAATTTCTCCGCATTGCAAGGTGCAATTCTGAAATTTTTTGCTTTTTCCTGCTCCTCTTAGCATGATAAAGAAGATTCAAAGAGAGTGAGATGCCAGCTCCTTTCATTCAGTCAGTAGCTTCAATCATTTCTGGACGTTTTTCAATGGCAAAAATCAATGAATATTGTAAATGCACAAACAGTAATTTCTCCGCATTGCAAGGTGCAATTCTGAAATTTTTTGCTTTTTCCTGCTCCTCTTAGCATGATAAAGAAGATTCAAAGAGAGTGAGATGCCAGCTCCTTTCATTCAGTCAGTAGCTTCAAACATTTCTGGTATATGAATAACATGATGTTTTTCAATGGCAAAAATCAATGAATATTGTAAATGCACAAACAGTAATTTCTCCGCATTGCAAGGTGCAATTCTGAAATTTTTGCTTTTTCCTGCTCCTCTTAGCATGATAAAGAAGATTCAAAGAGAGTGAGATGCCAGCTCCTTTCATTCAGTCAGTAGCTTCAATCATTTCTGGACGTTTTTCAATGGCAAAAATCAATGAATATTGTAAATGCACAAACAGTAATTTCTCCGCATTGCAAGGTGCAATTCTGAAATTTTTTGCTTTTTCCTGCTCCTCTTAGCATGATAAAGAAGATTCAAAGAGAGTGAGATGCCAGCTCCTTTCATTCAGTCAGTAGCTTCAATCATTTCTGGACGTTTTTCAATGGCAAAAATCAATGAATATTGTAAATGCACAAACAGTAATTTCTCCGCATTGCAAGGTGCAATTCTGAAATTTTTTGCTTTTTCCTGCTCCTCTTAGCATGACAAAGAAGATTCAAAGAGAGTAAGATGCCAGCTCCTTTCATTCAGTCAGTAGCTTCAATCATTTCTGGTATATGAATAACATGATGTTTTTCAATGGCAAAAATCAATGAATATTGTAAATGCACAAACAGTAATTTCTCCGCATTGCAAGGTGCAATTCTGAAATTTTTTGCTTTTTCCTGCTCCTCTTAGCATGATAAAGAAGATTCAAAGAGAGTGAGATGCCAGCTCCTTTCATTCAGTCAGTAGCTTCAATCATTTCTGGACGTTTTTCAATGGCAAAAATCAATGAATATTGTAAATGCACAAACAATAATTTCTCCGCATTGCAAGGTGCAATTCTGAAATTTTTTGCTTTTTCCTGCTCCTCTTAGCATGATAAAGAAGATTCAAAGAGAGTGAGATGCCAGCTCCTTTCATTCAGTCAGTAGCTTCAATCATTTCTGGACGTTTTTCAATGGCAAAAATCTATAAATATTGTAAATGCACAAACAGTAATTTCTCCGCATTGCAAGGTGCAATTCTGAAATTTTTTGCTTTTTCCTGCTCCTCTTAGCATGATAAAGAAGATTCAAAGAGAGTGAGATGCCAGCTCCTTTCATTCAGTCAGTAGCTTCAAACATTTCTTGTATATGAATAACATGATGTTTTTCAATGGCAAAAATCAATGAATATTGTAGAAGCACAAACAGTAATTTCTCCGCATTGCAAGGTGCAATTCTGAAATTTTTTGCTTTTTCCTGCTCCTCTTAGCATGATAAAGAAGATTCAAAGAGAGTGAGATGCCAGCTCCTTTCATTCAGTCAGTAGCTTCAATCATTTCTTGACGTTTTTCAATGGCAAAAATCAATGAATATTGTAAATGCACAAACAGTAATTTCTCCGCATTGCAAGGTGCAATTCTGAAATTTTTTGCTTTTTCCTGCTCCTCTTAGCATGATAAAGAAGATTCAAAGAGAGTGAGATGCCAGCTCCTTTCATTCAGTCAGTAGCTTCAATCATTTCTGGTATATGAATAACATGATGTTTTTCAATGGCAAAAATCAATGAATATTGTAAATGCACAAACAGTAATTTCTCCGCATTGCAAGTTGCAATTCTGAAATTTTTTGCTTTTTCCTGCTCCTCTTAGCATGATAAAGAAGATTCAAAGAGAGTGAGATGCCAGCTCCTTTCATTCAGTCAGTAGCTTCAAACATTTCTGGTATATGAATAACATGATGTTTTTCAATGGCAAAAATCAATGAATATTGTAAATGCACAAACAGTAATTTCTCCGCATTGCAAGGTGCAATTCTGAAATTTTTTGCTTTTTCCTGCTCCTCTTAGCATGATAAAGAAGATTCAAAGAGAGTGAGATGCCAGTTCCTTTCATTCAGTCAGTAGCTTCAATCATTTCTGGACGTTTTTCAATGGCAAAAATCAATGAATATTGTAAATGCACAAACAGTAATTTCTCCGCATTGCAAGGTGCAATTCTGAAATTTTTTGCTTTTTCCTGCTCCTCTTAGCATGATAAAGAAGATTCAAAGAGAGTTAGATGCCAGCTCCTTTCATTCAGTCAGTAGCTTCAAACATTTCTGGTATATGAATAACATGATGTTTTTCAATGGCAAAAATCAATGAATATTGTAAAAGCACAAACAGTAATTTCTCCGCATTGCAAGGTGCAATTCTGAAATTTTTTGCTTTTTCCTGCTCCTCTTAGCATGATAAAGAAGATTCAAAGAGAGTGAGATGCCAGCTCCTTTCATTCAGTCAGTAGCTTCAATCATTTCTGGACGTTTTTCAATGGCAAAAATCAATGAATATTGTAAATGCACAAACAGTAATTTCTCCGCATTGCAAGGTGCAATTCTGAAATTTTTTGCTTTTTCCTGCTCCTCTTAGCATGATAAAGAAGATTCAAAGAGAGTGAGATGCCAGCTCCTTTCATTCAGTCAGTAGCTTCAATCATTTCTGGTATATGAATAACATGATGTTTTTCAATGGCAAAAATCAATGAATATTGTAAATGCACAAACAGTAATTTCTCCACATTGCAAGGTGCAATTCTGAAATTTTTTGCTTTTTCCTGCTCCTCTTAGCATGATAAAGAAGATTCAAAGAGAGTGAGATGCCAGCTCCTTTCATTCAGTCAGTAGCTTCAATCATTTCTGGACGTTTTTCAATGGCAAAAATCAATGAATATTGTAAATGCACAAACAGTAATTTCTCCGCATTGCAAGGTGCAATTCTGAAATTTTTTGCTTTTTCCTGCTCCTCTTAGCATGATAAAAAAGATTCAAAGAGAGCGAGATGCCAGCTCCTTTCATTCAGTCAGTAGCTTCAATCATTTCTGGTATATGAATAACATGATGTTTTTCAATGGCAAAAATCAACGAATATTGTAAATGTACAAACAGTAATTTCTCCGCATTGCAAGGTGCAATTGTGAAATTTTTTGCTTTTTCCTGCTCCTCTTAGCATGATAAAGAAGATTCAAAGAGAGTGAGATGCCAGCTCCTTTCATTCAGTCAGTAGCTTCAATTATTTCTGGACGTTTTTCAATGGCAAAAATCAATGAATATTGTAAATGCACAAACAGTAATTTCTCCGCATTGCAAGGTGCAATTCTGAAATTTTTTGCTTTTTCCTGCTCCTCTTAGCATGATAAAGAAGATTCAAAGAGAGTGAGATGCCAGCTCCTTTCATTCAGTCAGTAGCTTCAAACATTTCTGGTATATGAATAACATGATGTTTTTCAATGGCAAAAATCAATGAATATTGTAAATGCACAAACAGTAATTTCTCCGCATTGCAAGGTGCAATTCTGAAATTTTTTGCTTTTTCCTGCTCCTCTTAGCATGATAAAGAAGATTCAAAGAGAGTGAGATGCCAGCTCCTTTCATTCAGTCAGTAGCTTCAATCATTTCTGGACGTTTTTCAATGGCAAAAATCAATGAATATTGTAAATGCACAAACAGTAATTTCTCCGCATTGCAAGGTGCAATTCTGAAATTTTTTGCTTTTTCCTGCTCCTCTTAGCATGATAAAGAAGATTCAAAGAGAGTGAGATGCCAGCTCCTTTCATTCAGTCAGTAGCTTCAATCATTTCTGGTATATGAATAACATGATGTTTTTCAATGGCAAAAATCAATGAATATTGTAAATGCACAAACAGTAATTTCTCCGCATTGCAAGGTGCAATTCTGAAATTTTTTGCTTTTTCCTGCTCCTCTTAGCATGATAAAGAAGATTCAAAGAGAGTGAGATGCCAGCTCCTTTCATTCAGTCAGTAGCTTCAAACATTTCTGGTATATGAATAACATGATGTTTTTCAATGGCAAAAATCAATGAATATTGTAAATGCACAAACAGTAATTTCTCCGCATTGCAAGGTGCAATTCTGAAATTTTTTGCTTTTTCCTGCTCCTCTTAGCATGATAAAGAAGATTCAAAGAGAGTGAGATGCCAGCTCCTTTCATTCAGTCAGTAGCTTCAATCATTTCTGGACGTTTTTCAATGGCAAAAATCAATGAATATTGTAAATGCACAAACAGTAATTTCTCCGCATTGCAAGGTGCAATTCTGAAATTTTTTGCTTTTTCCTGCTCCTCTTAGCATGATAAAGAAGATTCAAAGAGAGTGAGATGTCAGCTCCTTTCATTCAGTCAGTAGCTTCAAACATTTCTGGTATATGAATAACATGATGTTTTTCAATGGCAAAAATCAATGAATTTTGTAAATGCACAAACAGTAATTTCTCCGCATTGCAAGGTGCAATTCTGAAATTTTTTGCTTTTTCCTGCTCCTCTTAGCATGATAAAGAAGATTCAAAGAGAGTGAGATGCCAGTTCCTTTCATTCAGTCAGTAGCTTCAATCATTTCTGGACGTTTTTCAATGGCAAAAATCAATGAATATTGTAAATGCACAAACAGTAATTTCTCCGCATTGCAAGGTGCAATTCTGAAATTTTTTGCTTTTTCCTGCTCCTCTTAGCATGATAAAGAAGATTCAAAGAGAGTGAGATGCCAGCTCCTTTCATTCAGTCAGTAGCTTCAATCATTTCTGGTATATGAATAACATGATGTTTTTCAATGGCAAAAATCAATGAATATTGTAAATGCACAAACAGTAATTTCTCCGCATTGCAAGGTGCAATTCTGAATTTTTTTGCTTTTTCCTGCTCCTCTTAGCATGATAAAGAAGATTCAAAGAGAGTGAGATGCCAGCTCCTTTCATTCAGTCAGTAGCTTCAATCATTTCTGGACGTTTTTCAATGGCAAAAATCAATGAATATTGTAAATGCACAAACAGTAATTTCTCCGCATTGCAAGGTGCAATTCTGAAATTTTTTGCTTTTTTCTGCTCCTCTTAGCATGATAAACAAGATTCAAAGAGAGTGAGATGCCAGCTCCTTTCATTCAGTCAGTAGCTTCAATCATTTCTGGACGTTTTTCAATGGCAAAAATCAATGAATATTGTAAATGCACAAACAGTAATTTCTCCGCATTGCAAGGTGCAATTCTGAAATTTTTTGCTTTTTCCTGCTCCTCTTAGCATGATAAAGAAGATTCAAAGAGAGTGAGATGCCAGCTCCTTTCATTCAGTCAGTAGCTTCAAACATTTCTGGTATATGAATAACATGATGTTTTTCAATGGCAAAAATCAATGAATATTGTAAATGCACAAACAGTAATTTCTCCGCATTGCAATGTGCAAGTCTGAAATTTTTTGCTTTTTCCTGCTCCTCTTAGCATGATAAAGAAGATTCAAAGAGAGTGAGATGCCAGCTACTTTCATTCAGTCAGTAGCTTCAATCATTTCTGGACGTTTTTCAATGGTAAAAATCAATGAATATTGTAAATGCACAAACAGTAATTTCTCCACATTGCAAGGTGCAATTCTGAAATTTTTTGCTTTTTCCTGCTCCTCTTAGCATGATAAAGAAGATTCAAAGAGAGTGAGATGCCAGCTCCTTTCATTCAGTCAGTAGCTTCAATCATTTCTGGTATATGAATAACATGATGTTTTTCAATGGCAAAAATCAATGAATATTGTAAATGCACAAACAGTAATTTCTCCGCATTGCAAGGTGCAATTCTGAAATTTTTTGCTTTTTCCTGCTCCTCTTAGCATGATAAAGAAGATTCAAAGAGAGTGAGATGCCAGCTCCTTTCATTCAGTCAGTAGCTTCAATCATTTCTGGACGTTTTTCAATGGCAAAAATCAATGAATATTGTAAATGCACAAACAGTAATTTCTCCGCATTGCAAGGTGCAATTCTGAAATTTTTTGCTTTTTCCTGCTCCTCTTAGCATGATAAAGAAGATTCAAAGAGAGTGAGATGTCAGCTCCTTTCATTCAGTCAGTAGCTTCAAACATTTCTGGTATATGAATAACATGATGTTTTTCAATGGCAAAAATCAATGAATTTTGTAAATGCACAAACAGTAATTTCTCCGCATTGCAAGGTGCAATTCTGAAATTTTTTGCTTTTTCCTGCTCCTCTTAGCATGATAAAGAAGATTCAAAGAGAGTGAGATGCCAGTTCCTTTCATTCAGTCAGTAGCTTCAATCATTTCTGGACGTTTTTCAATGGCAAAAATCAATGAATATTGTAAATGCACAAACAGTAATTTCTCCGCATTGCAAGGTGCAATTCTGAAATTTTTTGCTTTTTCCTGCTCCTCTTAGCATGATAAAGAAGATTCAAAGAGAGTGAGATGCCAGCTCCTTTCATTCAGTCAGTAGCTTCAATCATTTCTGGTATATGAATAACATGATGTTTTTCAATGGCAAAAATCAATGAATATTGTAAATGCACAAACAGTAATTTCTCCGCATTGCAAGGTGCAATTCTGAAATTTTTTGCTTTTTCCTGCTCCTCTTAGCATGATAAAGAAGATTCAAAGAGAGTGAGATGCCAGCTCCTTTCATTCAGTCAGTAGCTTCAATCATTTCTGGACGTTTTTCAATGGCAAAAATCAATGAATTTTGTAAATGCACAAACAGTAATTTCTCCGCATTGCAAGGTGCAATTCTGAAATTTTTTGCTTTTTCCTGCTCCTCTTAGCATGATAAAGAAGATTCAAAGAGAGTGAGATGCCAGTTCCTTTCATTCAGTCAGTAGCTTCAATCATTTCTGGACGTTTTTCAATGGCAAAAATCAATGAATATTGTAAATGCACAAACAGTAATTTCTCCGCATTGCAAGGTGCAATTCTGAAATTTTTTGCTTTTTCCTGCTCCTCTTAGCATGATAAAGAAGATTCAAAGAGAGTGAGATGCCAGCTCCTTTCATTCAGTCAGTAGCTTCAATCATTTCTGGTATATGAATAACATGATGTTTTTCAATGGCAAAAATCAATGAATATTGTAAATGCAAAAACAGTAATTTCTCCGCATTGCAAGGTGCAATTCTGAAATTTTTTGCTTTTTCCTGCTCCTCTTAGCATGATAAAGAAGATTCAAAGAGAGTGAGATGCCAGCTCCTTTCATTCAGTCAGTAGCTTCAAACATTTCTGGTATATGAATAACATGATGTTTTTCAATGGCAAAAATCAATGAATATTGTAAATGCACAAACAGTAATTTCTCCGCATTGCAATGTGCAAGTCTGAAATTTTTTGCTTTTTCCTGCTCCTCTTAGCATGATAAAGAAGATTCAAAGAGAGTGAGATGCCAGCTACTTTCATTCAGTCAGTAGCTTCAATCATTTCTGGACGTTTTTCAATGGTAAAAATCAATGAATATTGTAAATGCACAAACAGTAATTTCTCCACATTGCAAGGTGCAATTCTGAAATTTTTTGCTTTTTCCTGCTCCTCTTAGCATGATAAAGATGATTCAAAGAGAGTGAGATGCCAGCTCCTTTCATTCAGTCAGTAGCTTCAATCATTTCTGGTATATGAATAACATGATGTTTTTCAATGGCAAAAATCAATGAATATTGTAAATGCACAAACAGTAATTTCTCCGCATTGCAAGGTGCAATTCTGAAATTTTTTGCTTTTTCCTGCTCCTCTTAGCATGATAAAGAAGATTCAAAGAGAGTGAGATGTCAGCTCCTTTCATTCAGTCAGTAGCTTCAAACATTTCTGGTATATGAATAACATGATGTTTTTCAATGGTAAAAATCAATGAATTTTGTAAATGCACAAACAGTAATTTCTCCGCATTGCAAGGTGCAATTCTGAAATTTTTTGCTTTTTCCTGCTCCTCTTAGCATGATAAAGAAGATTCAAAGAGAGTGAGATGCCAGCTCCTTTCATTCAGTCAGTAGCTTCAATCATTTCTGGACGTTTTTCAATGGCAAAAATCAATGAATTTTGTAAATGCACAAACAGTAATTTCTCCGCATTGCAAGGTGCAATTCTGAAATTTTTTGCTTTTTCCTGCTCCTCTTAGCATGATAAAGAAGATTCAAAGAGAGTGAGATGCCAGTTCCTTTCATTCAGTCAGTAGCTTCAATCATTTCTGGACGTTTTTCAATGGCAAAAATCAATGAATATTGTAAATGCACAAACAGTAATTTCTCCGCATTGCAAGGTGCAATTCTGAAATTTTTTGCTTTTTCCTGCTCCTCTTAGCATGATAAAGAAGATTCAAAGAGAGTGAGATGCCAGCTCCTTTCATTCAGTCAGTAGCTTCAATCATTTCTGGTATATGAATAACATGATGTTTTTCAATGGCAAAAATCAATGAATATTGTAAATGCAAAAACAGTAATTTCTCCGCATTGCAAGGTGCAATTCTGAAATTTTTTGCTTTTTCCTGCTCCTCTTAGCATGATAAAGAAGATTCAAAGAGAGTGAGATGCCAGCTCCTTTCATTCAGTCAGTAGCTTCAATCATTTCTGGACGTTTTTCAATGGCAAAAATCAATGAATATTGTAAATGCACAAACAGTAATTTCTCCGCATTGCAAGGTGCAATTCTGAAATTTTTTGCTTTTTCCTGCTCCTCTTAGCATGATAAAGAAGATTCAAAGAGAGTGAGATGTCAGCTCCTTTCATTCAGTCAGTAGCTTCAAACATTTCTGGTATATGAATAACATGATGTTTTTCAATGGCAAAAATCAATTAATTTTGTAAATGCACAAACAGTAATTTCTCCGCATTGCAAGGTGCAATTCTGAAATTTTTTGCTTTTTCCTGCTCCTCTTAGCATGATAAAGAAGATTCAAAGAGAGTGAGATGCCAGTTCCTTTCATTCAGTCAGTAGCTTCAATCATTTCTGGACGTTTTTCAATGGCAAAAATCAATGAATATTGTAAATGCACAAACAGTAATTTCTCCGCATTGCAAGGTGCAATTCTGAAATTTTTTGCTTTTTCCTGCTCCTCTTAGCATGATAAAGAAGATTCAAAGAGAGTGAGATGCCAGCTCCTTTCATTCAGTCAGTAGCTTCAATCATTTCTGGTATATGAATAACATGATGTTTTTCAATGGCAAAAATCAATGAATATTGTAAATGCACAAACAGTAATTTCTCCGCATTGCAAGGTGCAATTCTGAAATTTTTTGCTTTTTCCTGCTCCTCTTAGCATGATAAAGAAGATTCAAAGAGAGTGAGATGCCAGCTCCTTTCATTCAGTCAGTAGCTTCAATCATTTCTGGACGTTTTTCAATGGCAAAAATCAATGAATTTTGTAAATGCACAAACAGTAATTTCTCCGCATTGCAAGGTGCAATTCTGAAATTTTTTGCTTTTTCCTGCTCCTCTTAGCATGATAAAGAAGATTCAAAGAGAGTGAGATGCCAGTTCCTTTCATTCAGTCAGTAGCTTCAATCATTTCTGGACGTTTTTCAATGGCAAAAATCAATGAATATTGTAAATGCACAAACAGTAATTTCTCCGCATTGCAAGGTGCAATTCTGAAATTTTTTGCTTTTTCCTGCTCCTCTTAGCATGATAAAGAAGATTCAAAGAGAGTGAGATGCCAGCTCCTTTCATTCAGTCAGTAGCTTCAATCATTTCTGGTATATGAATAACATGATGTTTTTCAATGGCAAAAATCAATGAATATTGTAAATGCAAAAACAGTAATTTCTCCGCATTGCAAGGTGCAATTCTGAAATTTTTTGCTTTTTCCTGCTCCTCTTAGCATGATAAAGAAGATTCAAGGAGAGTGAGATGCCAGCTCCTTTCATTCAGTCAGTAGCTTCAATCATTTCTGGACGTTTTTCAATGGCAAAAATCAATGAATATTGTAAATGCACAAACAGTAATTTCTCCGCATTGCAAGGTGCATTTCTGAAATTTTTTGCTTTTTCCTGCTCCTCTTAGCATGATAAACAAGATTCAAAGAGAGTGAGATGCCAGCTCCTTTCATTCAGTCAGTAGCTTCAATCATTTCTGGATGTTTTTCAATGGCAAAAATCAATGAATATTGTAAATGCACAAACAGTAATTTCTCCGCATTGCAAGGTGCAATTCTGAAATTTTTTGCTTTTTCCTGCTCCTCTTAGCATGATAAAGAAGATTCAAAGAGAGTGAGATGCCAGCTCCTTTCATTCAGTCAGTAGCTTCAAACATTTCTGGTATATGAATAACATGATGTTTTTCAATGGCAAAAATCAATGAATATTGTAAATGCACAAACAGTAATTTCTCCGCATTGCAAGGTGCAAGTCTGAAATTTTTTGCTTTTTCCTGCTCCTCTTAGCATGATAAAGAAGATTCAAAGAGAGTGAGATGCCAGCTACTTTCATTCAGTCAGTAGCTTCAATCATTTCTGGACGTTTTTCAATGGTAAAAATCAATGAATATTGTAAATGCACAAACAGTAATTTCTCCACATTGCAAGGTGCAATTCTGAAATTTTTTGCTTTTTCCTGCTCCTCTTAGCATGATAAAGAAGATTCAAAGAGAGTGAGATGCCAGCTCCTTTCATTCAGTCAGTAGCTTCAAACATTTCTGGTATATGAATAACATGATGTTTTTCAATGGCAAAAATCAATGAATATTGTAAATGCACAAACAGTAATTTCTCTGCATTGCAAGGTGCAATTCTGAAATTTTTTGCTTTTTCCTGCTCCTCTTAGCATGATAAAGAAGATTCAAAGAGAGTGAGATGCCAGCTACTTTCATTCAGTCAGTAGCTTCAATCATTTCTGGACGTTTTTCAATGGTAAAAATCAATGAATATTGTAAATGCACAAACAGTAATTTCTCCACATTGCAAGGTGCAATTCTGAAATTTTTTGCTTTTTCCTGCTCCTCTTAGCATGATAAAGAAGATTCAAAGAGAGTGAGATGCCAGCTCCTTTCATTCAGTCAGTAGCTTCAAACATTTCTGGTATATGAATAACATGATGTTTTTCAATGGCAAAAATCAATGAATATTGTAAATGCACAAACAGTAATTTCTCCGCATTGCAAGGTGCAATTCTGAAATTTTTTGCTTTTTCCTGCTCCTCTTAGCATGATAAAGAAGATTCAAAGAGAGTGAGATGCCAGCTCCTTTCATTCAGTCAGTAGCTTCAAACATTTCTGGTATATGAATAACATGATGTTTTTCAATGGCAAAAATCAATGAATATTGTAAATGCACAAACAGTAATTACTCCGCATTGCAAGGTGCAATTCTGAAATTTTTTGCTTTTTCCTGCTCCTCTTAGCATGATAAAGAATATTCAAAGAGAGTGAGATGCCAGCTCCTTTCATTCAGTCAGTAGCTTCAATCATTTCTGGATGTTTTTCAATGGCAAAAATCAATGAATATTGTAAATGCACAAACTGTAATTTCTCCGCATTGCAAGGTGCAATTCTGAAATTTTTTGCTTTTTCCTGCTCCTCTTAGCATGATAAAGAAGATTCAAAGAGAGTGAGATGCCAGTTCCTTTCATTCAGTCAGTAGCTTCAATCATTTCTGGACGTTTTTCAATGGCAAAAATCAATGAATATTGTAAATGCACAAACAGTAATTTCTCCGCATTGCAAGGTGCAATTCTGAAATTTTTTGCTTTTTCCTGCTCCTCTTAGCATGATAAAGAAGATTCAAAGAGAGTGAGATGCCAGCTCCTTTCATTCAGTCAGTAGCTTCAATCATTTCTGGTATATGAATAACATGATGTTTTTCAATGGCAAAAATCAATGAATATTGTAAATGCAAAAACAGTAATTTCTCCGCATTGCAAGGTGCAATTCTGAAATTTTTTGCTTTTTCCTGCTCCTCTTAGCATGATAAAGAAGATTCAAAGAGAGTGAGATGCCAGCTCCTTTCATTCAGTCAGTAGCTTCAATCATTTCTGGACGTTTTTCAATGGCAAAAATCAATGAATATTGTAAATGCACAAACAGTAATTTCTCCGCATTGCAAGGTGCATTTCTGAAATTTTTTGCTTTTTCCTGCTCCTCTTAGCATGATAAACAAGATTCAAAGAGAGTGAGATGCCAGCTCCTTTCATTCAGTCAGTAGCTTCAATCATTTCTGGATGTTTTTCAATGGCAAAAATCAATGAATATTGTAAATGCACAAACAGTAATTTCTCCGCATTGCAAGGTGCAATTCTGAAATTTTTTGCTTTTTCCTGCTCCTCTTAGCATGATAAAGAAGATTCAAAGAGAGTGAGATGCCAGCTCCTTTCATTCAGTCAGTAGCTTCAAACATTTCTGGTATATGAATAACATGATGTTTTTCAATGGCAAAAATCAATGAATATTGTAAATGCACAAACAGTAATTTCTCCGCATTGCAAGGTGCAAGTCTGAAATTTTTTGCTTTTTCCTGCTCCTCTTAGCATGATAAAGAAGATTCAAAGAGAGTGAGATGCCAGCTACTTTCATTCAGTCAGTAGCTTCAATCATTTCTGGACGTTTTTCAATGGTAAAAATCAATGAATATTGTAAATGCACAAACAGTAATTTCTCCACATTGCAAGGTGCAATTCTGAAATTTTTTGCTTTTTCCTGCTCCTCTTAGCATGATAAAGAAGATTCAAAGAGAGTGAGATGCCAGCTCCTTTCATTCAGTCAGTAGCTTCAAACATTTCTGGTATATGAATAACATGATGTTTTTCAATGGCAAAAATCAATGAATATTGTAAATGCACAAACAGTAATTTCTCTGCATTGCAAGGTGCAATTCTGAAATTTTTTGCTTTTTCCTGCTCCTCTTAGCATGATAAAGAAGATTCAAAGAGAGTGAGATGCCAGCTACTTTCATTCAGTCAGTAGCTTCAATCATTTCTGGACGTTTTTCAATGGTAAAAATCAATGAATATTGTAAATGCACAAACAGTAATTTCTCCACATTGCAAGGTGCAATTCTGAAATTTTTTGCTTTTTCCTGCTCCTCTTAGCATGATAAAGAAGATTCAAAGAGAGTGAGATGCCAGCTCCTTTCATTCAGTCAGTAGCTTCAAACATTTCTGGTATATGAATAACATGATGTTTTTCAATGGCAAAAATCAATGAATATTGTAAATGCACAAACAGTAATTTCTCCGCATTGCAAGGTGCAATTCTGAAATTTTTTGCTTTTTCCTGCTCCTCTTAGCATGATAAAGAAGATTCAAAGAGAGTGAGATGCCAGCTCCTTTCATTCAGTCAGTAGCTTCAAACATTTCTGGTATATGAATAACATGATGTTTTTCAATGGCAAAAATCAATGAATATTGTAAATGCACAAACAGTAATTTCTCCGCATTGCAAGGTGCAATTCTGAAATTTTTTGCTTTTTCCTGCTCCTCTTAGCATGATAAAGAATATTCAAAGAGAGTGAGATGCCAGCTCCTTTCATTCAGTCAGTAGCTTCAATCATTTCTGGATGTTTTTCAATGGCAAAAATCAATGAATATTGTAAATGCACAAACTGTAATTTCTCCGCATTGCAAGGTGCAATTCTGAAATTTTTGGCTTTTTCCTGCTCCTCTTAGCATGATAAAGAAGATTCAAAGAGAGTGAGATGCCAGCTCCTTTCATTCAGTCAGTAGCTTCAATCATTTCTGGACGTTTTTCAATGGCAAAAATCAATGAATATTGTAAATGCACAAACAGTAATTTCTCCGCATTGCAAGGTGCAATTCTGAAATTTTTTGCTTTTTCCTGCTCCTCTTAGCATGATAAAGAAGATTCAAAGAGAGTGAGATGCCAGCTCCTTTCATTCAGTCAGTACCTTCAATCATTTCTGGATGTTTTTCAATGGCAAAAATCAATGAATATTGTAAATGCACAAACAGTAATTTCTCCGCATTGCAAGGTGCAATTCTGAAATTTTTTGCTTTTTCCCGCTCCTCTTAGCATGATAAAGAAGATTCAAAGAGAGTGAGGTGCCAGCTCCTTTCATTCAGTCAGTAGCTTCAAACATTTCTGGTATATGAATAACATGTTTTTCAATGGCAAAAATCATTGAATATTGTAAATGCACAAACAGTAATTTCTCCACATTGCAAGATGCAATTCTGAAATTTTTTGATTTTTCCTGCTCCTCTTAGCATGATAAAGAAGATTCAAAGAGAGTGAGATGCCAGCTCCTTTCATTCAGTCAGTAGCTTCAATCATTTCTGGACGTTTTTCAATGGCAAAAATCAATGAATATTGTAAATGCACAAACAGTAATTTCTCCGCATTGCAAGGTGCAATTCTGAAATTTTTTGCTTTTTCCTGCTCCTCTTAGCATGATAAAGAAGATTCAAAGAGAGTGAGATGCCAGCTCCTTTCATTCAGTCAGTAGCTTCAATCATTTCTGGACGTTTTTCAATGGCAAAAATCAATGAATATTGTAAATGCACAAACAGTAATTTCTCCGCATTGCAAGGTGCAATTCTGAAATTTTTTGCTTTTTCCTGCTCCTCTTAGCATGATAAAGAAGATTCAAAGAGAGTGAGATGCCAGCTCCTTTCATTCAGTCAGTAGCTTCAAACATTTCTGGTATATGAATAACATGATGTTTTTCAATGGCAAAAATCAATGAATATTGTAAATGCACAAACAGTAATTTCTCCGCATTGCAAGGTGCAAGTCTGAAATTTTTTGCTTTTTCCTGCTCCTCTTAGCATGATAAAGAAGATTCAAAGAGAGTGAGATGCCAGCTACTTTCATTCAGTCAGTAGCTTCAATCATTTCTGGACGTTTTTCAATGGTAAAAATCAATGAATATTGTAAATGCACAAACAGTAATTTCTCCACATTGCAAGGTGCAATTCTGAAATTTTTTGCTTTTTCCTGCTCCTCAGCATGATAAAGAAGATTCAAAGAGAGTGAGATGCCAGCTCCTTTCATTCAGTCAGTAGCTTCAAACATTTCTGGTATATGAATAACATGATGTTTTTCAATGGCAAAAATCAATGAATATTGTAAATGCACAAACAGTAATTTCTCCGCATTGCAATGTGCAATTCTGAAATTTTTTGCTTTTTCCTGCTCCTCTTAGCATGATAAAGAAGATTCAAAGAGAGTGAGATGCCAGCTCCTTTCATTCAGTCAGTAGCTTCAAACATTTCTGGTATATGAATAACATGATGTTTTTCAATGGCAAAAATCAATGAATATTGTAAATGCACAAAGAGTAATTTCTCCGCATTGCAAGGTGCAATTCTGAAATTTTTTGCTTTTTCCTGCTCCTCTTAGCATGATAAAGAAGATTCAAAGAGAGTGAGATGCCAGCTCCTTTCATTCAGTCAGTAGCTTCAATCATTTCTGGACGTTTTTCAATGGCAAAAATCAATGAATATTGTAAATGCACAAACAGTAATTTCTCCGCATTGCAAGGTGCAATTCTGAAATTTTTTGCTTTTTCCTGCTCCTCTTAGCATGATAAAGAAGATTCAAAGAGAGTGAGATGCCAGCTCCTTTCATTCAGTCAGTAGCTTCAATCATTTCTGGACGTTTTTCAATGGCAAAAATCAATGAATATTGTAAATGCACAAACAGTAATTTCTCCGCATTGCAAGGTGCAATTCTGAAATTTTTTGCTTTTTCCTGCTCCTCTTAGCATGATAAAGAAGATTCAAAGAGAGTGAGATGCCAGCTCCTTTCATTCAGTCAGTAGCTACAAACATTTCTGGTATATGAATAACATGATGTTTTTCAATGGCAAAAATCAATGAATATTGTAAATGCACAAACAGTAATTTCTCCGCATTGCAAGGTGCAATTCTGAAATTTTTTGCTTTTTCCTGCTCCTCTTAGCATGATAAAGAAGATTCAAAGAGAGTGAGATGCCAGCTCCTTTCATTCAGTCAGTAGCTTCAATCATTTCTGGACGTTTTTCAATGGCAAAAATCAATGAATATTGTAAATGCACAAACAGTAATTTCTCCGCATTGCAAGGTGCAATTCTGAAATTTTTTGCTTTTTCCTGCTCCTCTTAGCATGATAAAGAAGATTCAAAGAGAGTGAGATGCCAGCTCCTTTCATTCAGTCAGTAGCTTCAAACATTTCTGGTATATGAATAACATGATGTTTTTCAATGGCAAAAATCAATGAATATTGTAAATGCACAAAGAGTAATTTCTCCGCATTGCAAGGTGCAATTCTGAAATTTTTTGCTTTTTCCTGCTCCTCTTAGCATGATAAAGAAGATTCAAAGAGAGTGAGATGCCAGCTCCTTTCATTCAGTCAGTAGCTTCAATCATTTCTGGACGTTTTTCAATGGCAAAAATCAATGAATATTGTAAATGCACAAACAGTAATTTCTCCGCATTGCAAGGTGAAATTCTGAAATTTTTTGCTTTTTCCTGCTCCTCTTAGCATGATAAAGAAGATTCAAAGAGAGTGAGATGCCAGCTCCTTTCATTCAGTCAGTAGCTTCAATCATTTCTGGACGTTTTTCAATGGCAAAAATCAATGAATATTGTAAATGCACAAACAGTAATTTCTCCGCATTGCAAGGTGCAATTCTGAAATTTTTTGCTTTTTCCTGCTCCTCTTAGCATGATAAAGAAGATTCAAAGAGAGTGAGATGCCAGCTCCTTTCATTCAGTCAGTAGCTACAAACATTTCTGGTATATGAATAACATGATGTTTTTCAATGGCAAAAATCAATGAATATTGTAAATGCACAAACAGTAATTTCTCCGCATTGCAAGGTGCAATTCTGAAATTTTTTGCTTTTTCCTGCTCCTCTTAGCATGATAAAGAAGATTCAAAGAGAGTGAGATGCCAGCTCCTTTCATTCAGTCAGTAGCTTCAATCATTTCTGGACGTTTTTCAATGGCAAAAATCAATGAATATTGTAAATGCACAAACAGTAATTTCTCCGCATTGCAAGGTGCAATTCTGAAATTTTTTGCTTTTTCCTGCTCCTCTTAGCATGATAAAGAAGATTCAAAGAGAGTGAGATGCCAGCTCCTTTCATTCAGTCAGTAGCTTCAATCATTTCTGGACGTTTTTCAATGGCAAAAATCAATGAATATTGTAAATGCACAAACAGTAATTTCTCCGCATTGCAAGGTGCAATTCTGAAATTTTTTGCTTTTTCCTGCTCCTCTTAGCATGACAAAGAAGATTCAAAGAGAGTAAGATGCCAGCTCCTTTCATTCAGTCAGTAGCTTCAATCATTTCTGGTATATGAATAACATGATGTTTTTCAATGGCAAAAATCAATGAATATTGTAAATGCACAAACAGTAATTTCTCCGCATTGCAAGGTGCAATTCTGAAATTTTTTGCTTTTTCCTGCTCCTCTTAGCATGATAAAGAAGATTCAAAGAGAGTGAGATGCCAGCTCCTTTCATTCAGTCAGTAGCTTCAATCATTTCTGGACGTTTTTCAATGGCAAAAATCAATGAATATTGTAAATGCACAAACAGTAATTTCTCCGCATTGCAAGGTGCAATTCTGAAATTTTTTGCTTTTTCCTGCTCCTCTTAGCATGATAAAGAAGATTCAAAGAGAGTGAGATGCCAGCTCCTTTCATTCAGTCAGTAGCTTCAATCATTTCTGGACGTTTTTCAATGGCAAAAATCAATGAATATTGTAAATGCACAAACAGTAATTTCTCCGCATTGCAAGGTGCAATTCTGAAATTTTTTGCTTTTTCCTGCTCCTCTTAGCATGATAAAGAAGATTCAAAGAGAGTGAGATGCCAGCTCCTTTCATTCAGTCAGTAGCTTCAAACATTTCTGGTATATGAATAATATGATGTTTTTCAATGGCAAAAATCAATGAATATTGTAAAAGCACAAACAGTAATTTCTCCGCATTGCAAGGTGCAATTCTGAAATTTTTTGCTTTTTCCTGCTCCTCTTAGCATGATAAAGAAGATTCAAAGAGAGTGAGATGCCAGCTCCTTTCATTCAGTCAGTAGCTTCAATCATTTCTGGACGTTTTTCAATGGCAAAAATCAATGAATATTGTAAATGCACAAACAGTAATTTCTCCGCATTGCAAGGTGCAATTCTGAAATTTTTTGCTTTTTCCTGCTCCTCTTAGCATGATAAAGAAGATTCAAAGAGAGTGAGATGCCAGCTCCTTTCATTCAATCAGTAGCTTCAATCATTTCTGGTATATGAATAACATGATGTTTTTCAATGGCAAAAATCAATGAATATTGTAAATGCACAAACAGTAATTTCTCCGCATTGCAAGTTGCAATTCTGAAATTTTTTGCTTTTTCCTGCTCCTCTTAGCATGATAAAGAAGATTCAAAGAGAGTGAGATGCCAGCTCCTTTCATTCAGTCAGTAGCTTCAATCATTTCTGGACGTTTTTCAATGGCAAAAATCAATGAATATTGTAAATGCACAAACAGTAATTTCTCCGCATTGCAAGGTGCAATTCTGAAATTTTTTGCTTTTTCCTGCTCCTCTTAGCATGATAAAGAAGATTCAAAGAGAGTGAGATGCCAGCTCCTTTCATTCAGTCAGTAGCTTCAATCATTTCTGGACGTTTTTCAATGGCAAAAATCAATGAATATTGTAAATGCACAAACAGTAATTTCTCCGCATTGCAAGGTGCAATTCTGAAATTTTTTGCTTTTTCCTGCTCCTCTTAGCATGATAAAGAAGATTCAAAGAGAGTGAGATGCCAGCTCCTTTCATTCAGTCAGTAGCTTCAAACATTTCTGGTATATGAATAACATGATGTTTTTCAATGGCAAAAATCAATGAATATTGTAAATGCACAAACAGTAATTTCTCCGCATTGCAAGGTGCAATTCTGAAATTTTTTGCTTTTTCCTGCTCCTCTTAGCATGATAAAGAAGATTCAAAGAGAGTGAGATGCCAGCTCCTTTCATTCAGTCAGTAGATTCAATCATTTCTGGACGTTTTTCAATGGCAAAAATCAATGAATATTGTAAATGCACAAACAGTAATTTCTCCGCATTGCAAGGTGCAATTCTGAAATTTTTTGCTTTTTCCTGCTCCTCTTAGCATGATAAAGAAGATTCAAAGAGAGTGAGATGTCAGCTCCTTTCATTCAGTCAGTAGCTTCAAACATTTCTGGTATATGAATAACATGATGTTTTTCAATGGCAAAAATCAATGAATTTTGTAAATGCACAAACAGTAATTTCTCCGCATTGCAAGGTGCAATTCTGAAATTTTTTGCTTTTTCCTGCTCCTCTTAGCATGATAAAGAAGATTCAAAGAGAGTGAGATGCCAGTTCCTTTCATTCAGTCAGTAGCTTCAATCATTTCTGGACGTTTTTCAATGGCAAAAATCAATGAATATTGTAAATGCACAAACAGTAATTTCTCCGCATTGCAAGGTGCAATTCTGAAATTTTTTGCTTTTTCCTGCTCCTCTTAGCATGATAAAGAAGATTCAAAGAGAGTGAGATGCCAGCTCCTTTCATTCAGTCAGTAGCTTCAATCATTTCTGGTATATGAATAACATGATGTTTTTCAATGGCAAAAATCAATGAATATTGTAAATGCACAAACATTAATTTCTCCGCATTGCAAGGTGCAATTCTGAATTTTTTTGCTTTTTCCTGCTCCTCTTAGCATGATAAAGAAGATTCAAAGAGAGTGAGATGCCAGCTCCTTTCATTCAGTCAGTAGCTTCAATCATTTCTGGACGTTTTTCAATGGCAAAAATCAATGAATATTGTAAATGCACAAACAGTAATTTCTCCGCATTGCAAGGTGCAATTCTGAAATTTTTTGCTTTTTCCTGCTCCTCTTAGCATGATAAACAAGATTCAAAGAGAGTGAGATGCCAGCTCCTTTCATTCAGTCAGTAGCTTCAATCATTTCTGGACGTTTTTCAATGGCAAAAATCAATGAATATTGTAAATGCACAAACAGTAATTTCTCCGCATTGCAAGGTGCAATTCTGAAATTTTTTGCTTTTTCCTGCTCCTCTTAGCATGATAAAGAAGATTCAAAGAGAGTGAGATGCCAGCTCCTTTCATTCAGTCAGTAGCTTCAAACATTTCTGGTATATGAATAACATGATGTTTTTCAATGGCAAAAATCAATGAATATTGTAAATGCACAAACAGTAATTTCTCCGCATTGCAAGGTGCAAGTCTGAAATTTTTTGCTTTTTCCTGCTCCTCTTAGCATGATAAAGAAGATTCAAAGAGAGTGAGATGCCAGCTACTTTCATTCAGTCAGTAGCTTCAATCATTTCTGGACGTTTTTCAATGGTAAAAATCAATGAATATTGTAAATGCACAAACAGTAATTTCTCCACATTGCAAGGTGCAATTCTGAAATTTTTTGCTTTTTCCTGCTCCTCTTAGCATGATAAAGAAGATTCAAAGAGAGTGAGATGCCAGCTCCTTTCATTCAGTCAGTAGCTTCAATCATTTCTGGTATATGAATAACATGATGTTTTTCAATGGCAAAAATCAATGAATATTGTAAATGCACAAACAGTAATTTCTCCGCATTGCAAGGTGCAATTCTGAAATTTTTTGCTTTTTCCTGCTCCTCTTAGCATGATAAAGAAGATTCAAAGAGAGTGAGATGCCAGCTCCTTTCATTCAGTCAGTAGCTTCAATCATTTCTGGACGTTTTTCAATGGCAAAAATCAATGAATATTGTAAATGCACAAACAGTAATTTCTCCGCATTGCAAGGTGCAATTCTGAAATTTTTTGCTTTTTCCTGCTCCTCTTAGCATGATAAAGAAGATTCAAAGAGAGTGAGATGTCAGCTCCTTTCATTCAGTCAGTAGCTTCAAACATTTCTGGTATATGAATAACATGATGTTTTTCAATGGCAAAAATCAATGAATTTTGTAAATGCACAAACAGTAATTTCTCCGCATTGCAAGGTGCAATTCTGAAATTTTTTGCTTTTTCCTGCTCCTCTTAGCATGATAAAGAAGATTCAAAGAGAGTGAGATGCCAGTTCCTTTCATTCAGTCAGTAGCTTCAATCATTTCTGGACGTTTTTCAATGGCAAAAATCAATGAATATTGTAAATGCACAAACAGTAATTTCTCCGCATTGCAAGGTGCAATTCTGAAATTTTTTGCTTTTTCCTGCTCCTCTTAGCATGATAAAGAAGATTCAAAGAGAGTGAGATGCCAGCTCCTTTCATTCAGTCAGTAGCTTCAATCATTTCTGGTATATGAATAACATGATGTTTTTCAATGGCAAAAATCAATGAATATTGTAAATGCACAAACAGTAATTTCTCCGCATTGCAAGGTGCAATTCTGAAATTTTTTGCTTTTTCCTGCTCCTCTTAGCATGATAAAGAAGATTCAAAGAGAGTGAGATGCCAGCTCCTTTCATTCAGTCAGTAGCTTCAATCATTTCTGGACGTTTTTCAATGGCAAAAATCAATGAATATTGTAAATGCACAAACAGTAATTTCTCCGCATTGCAAGGTGCAATTCTGAAATTTTTTGCTTTTTCCTGCTCCTCTTAGCATGATAAAGAAGATTCAAAGAGAGTGAGATGCCAGCTCCTTTCATTCAGTCAGTAGCTTCAATCATTTCTGGTATATGAATAACATGATGTTTTTCAATGGCAAAAATCAATGAATATTGTAAATGCACAAACAGTAATTTCTCCGCATTGCAAGGTGCAATTCTGAATTTTTTTGCTTTTTCCTGCTCCTCTTAGCATGATAAAGAAGATTCAAAGAGAGTGAGATGCCAGCTCCTTTCATTCAGTCAGTAGCTTCAATCATTTCTGGACGTTTTTCAATGGCAAAAATCAATGAATATTGTAAATGCACAAACAGTAATTTCTCCGCATTGCAAGGTGCAATTCTGAAATTTTTTGCTTTTTCCTGCTCCTCTTAGCATGATAAACAAGATTCAAAGAGAGTGAGATGCCAGCTCCTTTCATTCAGTCAGTAGCTTCAATCATTTCTGGACGTTTTTCAATGGCAAAAATCAATGAATATTGTAAATGCACAAACAGTAATTTCTCCGCATTGCAAGGTGCAATTCTGAAATTTTTTGCTTTTTCCTGCTCCTCTTAGCATGATAAAGAAGATTCAAAGAGAGTGAGATGCCAGCTCCTTTCATTCAGTCAGTAGCTTCAAACATTTCTGGTATATGAATAACATGATGTTTTTCAATGGCAAAAATCAATGAATATTGTAAATGCACAAACAGTAATTTCTCCGCATTGCAAGGTGCAAGTCTGAAATTTTTTGCTTTTTCCTGCTCCTCTTAGCATGATAAAGAAGATTCAAAGAGAGTGAGATGCCAGCTACTTTCATTCAGTCAGTAGCTTCAATCATTTCTGGACGTTTTTCAATGGTAAAAATCAATGAATATTGTAAATGCACAAACAGTAATTTCTCCACATTGCAAGGTGCAATTCTGAAATTTTTTGCTTTTTCCTGCTCCTCTTAGCATGATAAAGAAGATTCAAAGAGAGTGAGATGCCAGCTCCTTTCATTCAGTCAGTAGCTTCAATCATTTCTGGTATATGAATAACATGATGTTTTTCAATGGCAAAAATCAATGAATATTGTAAATGCACAAACAGTAATTTCTCCGCATTGCAAGGTGCATTTCTGAAATTTTTTGCTTTTTCCTGCTCCTCTTAGCATGATAAAGAAGATTCAAAGAGAGTGAGATGCCAGCTCCTTTCATTCAGTCAGTAGCTTCAATCATTTCTGGACGTTTTTCAATGGCAAAAATCAATGAATATTGTAAATGCACAAACAGTAATTTCTCCGCATTGCAAGGTGCAATTCTGAAATTTTTTGCTTTTTCCTGCTCCTCTTAGCATGATAAAGAAGATTCAAAGAGAGTGAGATGTCAGCTCCTTTCATTCAGTCAGTAGCTTCAAACATTTCTGGTATATGAATAACATGATGTTTTTCAATGGCAAAAATCAATGAATTTTGTAAATGCACAAACAGTAATTTCTCCGCATTGCAAGGTGCAATTCTGAAATTTTTTGCTTTTTCCTGCTCCTCTTAGCATGATAAAGAAGATTCAAAGAGAGTGAGATGCCAGTTCCTTTCATTCAGTCAGTAGCTTCAATCATTTCTGGACGTTTTTCAATGGCAAAAATCAATGAATATTGTAAATGCACAAACAGTAATTTCTCCGCATTGCAAGGTGCAATTCTGAAATTTTTTGCTTTTTCCTGCTCCTCTTAGCATGATAAAGAAGATTCAAAGAGAGTGAGATGCCAGCTCCTTTCATTCAGTCAGTAGCTTCAATCATTTCTGGTATATGAATAACATGATGTTTTTCAATGGCAAAAATCAATGAATATTGTAAATGCACAAACAGTAATTTCTCCGCATTGCAAGGTGCAATTCTGAAATTTTTTGCTTTTTCCTGCTCCTCTTAGCATGATAAAGAAGATTCAAAGAGAGTGAGATGCCAGCTCCTTTCATTCAGTCAGTAGCTTCAATCATTTCTGGACGTTTTTCAATGGCAAAAATCAATGAATATTGTAAATGCACAAACAGTAATTTCTCCGCATTGCAAGGTGCAATTCTGAAATTTTTTGCTTTTTCCTGCTCCTCTTAGCATGATAAAGAAGATTCAAAGAGAGTGAGATGCCAGCTCCTTTCATTCAGTCAGTAGCTTCAATCATTTCTGGACGTTTTTCAATGGCAAAAATCAATGAATATTGTAAATGCACAAACAGTAATTTCTCCGCATTGCAAGGTGCAATTCTGAAATTTTTTGCTTTTTCCTGCTCCTCTTAGCATGATAAAGAAGATTCAAAGAGAGTGAGATGTCAGCTCCTTTCATTCAGTCAGTAGCTTCAAACATTTCTGGTATATGAATAACATGATGTTTTTCAATGGCAAAAATCAATGAATTTTGTAAATGCACAAACAGTAATTTCTCCGCATTGCAAGGTGCAATTCTGAAATTTTTTGCTTTTTCCTGCTCCTCAGCATGATAAAGAAGATTCAAAGAGAGTGAGATGCCAGTTCCTTTCATTCAGTCAGTAGCTTCAATCATTTCTGGACGTTTTTCAATGGCAAAAATCAATGAATATTGTAAATGCACAAACAGTAATTTCTCCGCATTGCAAGGTGCAATTCTGAAATTTTTTGCTTTTTCCTGCTCCTCTTAGCATGATAAAGAAGATTCAAAGAGAGTGAGATGCCAGCTCCTTTCATTCAGTCGGTAGCTTCAATCATTTCTGGTATATGAATAACATGATGTTTTTCAATGGCAAAAATCAATGAATATTGTAAATGCACAAACAGTAATTTCTCCGCATTGCAAGGTGCAATTCTGAAATTTTTTGCTTTTTCCTGCTCCTCTTAGCATGATAAAGAAGATTCAAAGAGAGTGAGATGCCAGCTACTTTCATTCAGTCAGTAGCTTCAATCATTTCTGGACGTTTTTCAATGGTAAAAATCAATGAATATTGTAAATGCACAAACAGTAATTTCTCCACATTGCAAGGTGCAATTCTGAAATTTTTTGCTTTTTCCTGCTCCTCTTAGCATGATAAAGAAGATTCAAAGAGAGTGAGATGCCAGCTCCTTTCATTCAGTCAGTAGCTTCAAACATTTCTGGTATATGAATAACATGATGTTTTTCAATGGCAAAAATCAATGAATATTGTAAATGCACAAACAGTAATTTC